>NC_140593.1:146110916-146318416 GCF_964204655.1 Triturus cristatus
TCTCTCTATCTCTACCTCTCTCTATCTCTACCTCTCTCTATCTCTACCTCTCTCTATCTCTACCTCTCTCTATCTCTACCTCTCTCTATCTCTACCTCTCTCTATCTCTACCTCTTTCTTCTCTACCTCTCTCTATCTCTACCTCTCTCTATCTCTATCTCTACCTCTACCTCTCTCTATCTCTACCTCTTTCTTCTCTACCTCTCTCTATCTCTACCTCTTTCTTCTCTACCTCTCTCTATCTCTACCTCTCTCTATCTCTACCTCTCTCTATCTCTACCTCTCTCTATCTCTACCTCTTTCTTCTCTACCTCTCTCTATCTCTACCTCTCTCTATCTCTATCTCTATCTCTACCTCTCTCTATCTCTACCTCTCTCTATCTCTACCTCTTTCTTCTCTACCTCTCTCTATCTCTACCTCTTTCTTCTCTACCTCTCTCTATCTCTACCTCTTTCTTCTCTACCTCTCTCTATCTCTACCTCTTTCTTCTCTACCTCTCTCTACCTCTTTCTTCTCTACCTGTCTATCTCTCTCTACCCCTCTCTATCTCTCTCTACCCCTCTCTATACACCTCTCTGTCTACCGCCTTTGGGACCTTATAAGTGTTTAGCTATGCAACAGCTCATGTTGTTGCACCAAGGATATTGTGCTGCATAACTAAATACTTACAAGGTCCCAAAGGCGAGACCTATTGGCTATGCCAATGCTTGTTGGTCTTGTCTTAAGTATATAAAAATATTGGATATTTTTCTAAACTGGTGTGGTGTCCTTTTGTAGTGCTTACACTGTATTACTGTTGGTTATGTGCAAATGCTCTACACACTGCCTCTAAGATAAGCCTGACTGCTCGTGCCAAGCTACTAAGGGGGTGAGCAGGGGTTATTTTAGGAGTGTAACTTCCTTATCCTAGGAAGAAGGGTCCCTATTTGGACAAAGGTGCAAGCCCTTGTCAACTAGAGACCCCCATTTCTAACATCTTAACTGTGAAACAATGAGAATATAACATGAAAGTGAAGCCTATAGTTTATTTAGGGTACACAGTATCCAGAGTGTATCAGACCAAAAGTTGAATTGGTGTCTGTCATGATGTCTACTCCTGCTCAAGGTCAGAGGAAGGAAGGAAATGCTATCTGTCTTGGGGCTCATCAAGTATTACCTGTACATTTCCCACACTTTTTGGAGAAAACTGGTGGCGTGTATGTTTTGCAAAGGAACAGATTGTGTGTTGGAATGAACTATGTCAAGAATCCTGTATCTCTCAAGTGAGATGTAAGCACAGCCTCGATCTACCTCATGCCATTTTCATGTGACAAATACAAATTTTAACTGTTGATGTGAGTAGTAAGGGTTTGGATGCATTTCTATCCCAGGACCAGGGAGATAGGAAAGTTATTACTTTTGTATCTCAAGATTTGAGCAAAGGTGAACAAACATACTTAGTGTGGTTGTGTGGCACAGAGTACTATATCATGTATACGAAAATTCAACCATTTTAGGACTTTTGTTTAGAATTCCATTTGTTGTGCACTGATCATAGACAGTTGGTCCTGTTGATAGCCACCAAAGGATCTGTGGGTGCTACTTCCCGCATTGCAAAATCGATTATTAGGCTGCAAGAATATAATTTCAAGGTGAAATATGTAGCTGGATGTCAGAATGCGGCTACATATTACTTGTTTAGAAATCATGTTACAAATATGGTGGCAGTGTGTGCGATTTGGTGGACGGATGGTTATGACATCACTATTGAAAATGGAGGGAAGAGGCAGGAGTGAAGTGAAGCCAATAAGGAAGTTGAAGTGTTAAGTGCTGTAAGGAGGTTTGTGATGGAATGTTGGCCTACAGAAGTAAATGTTGGAAAGAGTTCTTGTGTGAGAAAGACAGGTTGTAAATAGGCAGTGTCGATGTGTGGAATTGCAAGAGGTTGGTACCTTCAAGGTTTTTTTCTTTCTAAATAAACTTTTTATTAACATTAAATCCGCAGCAGTTACAGTAGGCACGACCACAGAGCAGTCTGTAATTATACCAGTACATGTGAGGGCACTAGACAAAAGCAACATCACTTCAGGGGTAATTTCGCTCAGCGACCAACCCAACCTAAAGCGCCATACAGACCACCCACCTTCAAGGTTTTTGAGGAGAGATTGGTGGGCATGGGCTGTGAGGGGAAATTGTGAAGACCTGTGACAAAGAAATGGTTGAAGTTCATTGGACAGGAATAGACAAAATGGTGGAGGATGTGTTGAAAAGATGTGATGTGCACCACACGCAGCAAAAGATAGAAGGGGGTAAGTGCACCATTTTAGCCTGTACTGGTGTTTCTTGTCTTCTAAGTGTGTCATTATGAGTTCCATACTACTATTGCTTAGTGTGGCAAAACTTTTCCAGAATCTTAGAATTATTCTCTTTTGTATGTACCGCAGTGTTAAGTGGTCCTCTGCTCTCCCGATACCCTGCACTCTTGATTGAAGTTTCAATGTTGTGAATAAATTTATATATCTTTGAATCCCTGCTGCCAACTTGTATTTGAAACGCAGCCTTCTTCTTACTAAAACTTTATTTAATTAGAACCTTGCTGTGTGCAGGTGGTTAAAGGTCTACCAGTCTTGCCCCTCATGACTGTTAACTAACCATGCTGCTTTACACCATAAAACATTTCATATATTTGGTACACTTTTGGAGAATGCTAAATCTGGATGGAGGTAATACTGCTAACTTCATTTTGTTACCTTGGTATACCAATAGTGTCAGCTTGGTTGATCAAAAATAGGGATTGGCCCTAGGTTCTAGAATAAATATTGTCCCCAATCAGTAATACCATAATGAGGCCAATCTGTATGTTAACTACATTTTTCAGGTTATCACACCAATAAGCAGATGGATAAAATCAGAGATTTGGAGGAACATTGTATAGCTAGAAAATCATTAGTTGAATTAGGTACAATGAATTCATGATTAGCCGCTTCTGTTCTAAGCGAAGGAGCAAACGGACAAGCCTGACCAGCTCCCATCGGAGTACGTGTCCAGGAAGATACATTATCAACCCTTTTGGGGTCTTGGGCAGTTTTGTGCTTGAACTAGGTGAAAGGTTATTCGAGCTTGTAAGGGTAGATTGCATCTTTTGGGGTAATACTTCTAAATTTTAATGCACACAGTTTCTTTCAACATGGGTTTTGGGGTACCCAATTTATGTGCAGGTGAGGCATGGGCATTTTATTTTCCCCTCACGTGAGATTTAATGGACATGGCATATGAAGTTGAGGCCTTGCTCTTGGAATTAGAAAAATAGTTATTCTATATAAAGGTAAGGCTGACTGAGAACCATTTTAGGTTGATTTGTAATGCATTATTACCAGGGACACATGACACACTAGCCCTAAAACCTTGTTTAGTATCAGTATGGAAGGCACTCAGACTCTACAGACCAATGTGTTTTCTTCCTTTTGCCATTCTTCTGTAATAGCATGTCTCTGGCCTGATGCCGTACCAAGTCCGAATGTCCCTGTGAGTTCTTAGTCTCCTATAGTTAATCTTTAGATGATTCCAGAGGACTGGTGTCTGCAGTACACTCTTTGGTTCACTCTAGTCAGCATTTATTTACATGGCTTGTCATGTGCTCCAGTCCCTTCAAGTTCTAATATTAAACAATAACTGCAATAGTCTTCATCACCTATTGTGTGATTGATGTTATGCCATAAGTGGCCAAGAGCATACCCTTGCTCACTGTGCCATAAGATCCAAGCTAAGCCTCACTGATAAGGCCTAACAAGGCTGAAACTGCCCTGCGGTTGCTTGTGTTCCCTCCTCCTCGGAGCCTTGTCTTGCAATTCAGGAGGACTGTTGCCATAACAGGCCTCAAAACCATAAAAATGTTACTAGACCTGCAGGTATAGTAACCTGAAAAATCTACTCTATCTAACTGTAATGTACTTGGCTCATAAACTGGTCTCAAATTGTGTGGTCCTTAGCAATTTATTTTATGGAGCTGCCTATTTCTTCATGAACACATATAGGAGCACCTTCAAATATGAGAATTCAGCATTTCTGTTGTACAAAACAACTTTTTTTTTGTACTTAACTAAATGTTTGCTCCATGTGTAAGAAGAATTGAGCCCACATATAGAGTACACATGACCCCTGAGTTGCCTCTTAGTTCACTAATAGCATTGTCATCAGGGCTGGGGCAGGAACTTTGTCAGTTCATGTTTAAAAACTCACTTCTAATAAATATGACTAAAGCATGATGTGGTAGTGCACGGCCAATCCGTCATGCGCACTTTGCATGTTCTCCACCCAGGCTGTATTACAGCCTGGGTGGGGAACATGCCTGGGCTCCCACTGGCTGTCTGAGTACCAAACCACATAGCAGCGTTGTGATTGGCTGGGAGAGGCTGTAAGCCTGGGTACTTCCTGTTCCAAAATATACACAAACTAGGATAGGGGGTCTAAGGGAAACTTTTTAAGACCAGCGCGGATAAATTCCTCAAACATAACTATTACAAAACAACAGATTATCTGTGGGTCTGGCGAGCTTACAAAAGCTCTATAGACATATAGCCCTAGTAGAGACCCTCGGTCATACAAAGGGGAATCCTTTAAAGAGGACAAAATCCCATCACCCACCGAAGTGGCATGCTTAATCATCAAAGGATCTTCTCTTGGTTGCAATACCTAGTGCAGCCAAGGGCTACCACCCCCTCACTTTGAGGGAGGAGCTCAGGGATGTTTTTAGGTCTCGCCTTGCTATCGCGTAAGCGATCGCAAAGCGAGACTATTGTAAGGGGCTCCCAAAAGTGCTCCCAAAAGCGGATTGCATTGCGAGCACGCGCACAATCACGTGCATCGTGCCGCCATGCAATCCACTTTTGTGAAGCGCTTCAGCCCACTGGCGACAGACGTGCGGTTACGTGCACAATGACGAGCAGAGGCGCCATATGGCTTTCCTCTTTCGTCATGGTGCGCGCACATCGCACACCACTCGCCAGCCAGCCTACTTTCACTTTTGCGCCTCAATGCTCCTCCCTCTCCCCCACCACAGGGCGCGTCTCGCGGCCCCTTCCGGTATGCGAGGCTCGCCGTGGCCGCGCTTGTTATCTGTTTGCTGTTTGTAGTGTGAATTGCTGCTGCCTTGCACAGACCCTGTATATCTCTAAATACTAGCCTTCAAGTTTGTGTAAGCTGCCAACATTTGAGCTAAGGGGAGTGACCTGCTTGTAGTATCCTGCTGAAAATACTACACTGCTGATCACTTCAGATGTCAGCTGCCCGCATTTAACTCGCCGATGTATATAGAATGAATGCAGTGAGTCAGCGCTTCGGACGTGGAAGGCTCTGAAGCTCTGGCCATAACGCCACACTCTCCCCATTAACCTCCTTCTTTAATGCCACCTCTTACTGCGCACAGCGTGGTCGGCACCAATGGAGCTGTTTGTCATCAGGAGCTGTCTGCTCATAAATCTGCGGGCGCACGGGGCTTCTGTACTGTGTATCACGGCACAGACATACATCCTGTTGTGTATGGCAACACACACACGTGCCACGCACTTCTCTGTTTCTTACCACGTGAAGCGCAGTAGGCTGCTGCGTTGTGTGCTGGCCAGCTACCTCACGTACAGAGTTGATGTGTGGGTCACATGTCACAGAATATGTGTGCGCGCACACACAATACTGCCTACCATCACCCAGAGCAACGGTCAGCGGCGCTATGTGCCATCACCCTCAGCGACACAAAGGCCCGGGGCTCCGGAGGCACTGATTTCCATCAGCCCTAGCGCCTCGACTACAGCTGCCTCCAGCGTGCAGTACACCAGCCGGGGCGCAGGGCGCTCCTGGGCTGTTTTTCATCAGCGTTAGTCACCGTTGTGAAGAGTCGGATCGGAGGGGCCGAGTCGATGTCAGGCAGTACTACACGTCACTGGCATAGAAGGAATATCAGCTGCACCCAAAGAGGGGCCACAAGAGTGCGTGGCCAGCGAAAGGAACTGGGGGTGTTTTACTGTCATGCTCGAGGTTGGGTTATTTTCATTGTATCTTCTCCATTTTCATTGTTCGAGCTCCATCAATGCTGTCTGTTCTGATGCAGACAGACCTCTTCAGAGGCCCCGCTGGTATTGTGACCTCGTCAGCATGGGTGGACACAGAAACGCACTTACTGTTGTTGTTATTTAAATTAATGCGATTATTGCTATCTTATTAATATTACTACTCTTATCATAGAACTGTAAAAAAGCCACATACCGAAAGGGTTGCTGAACCCTGCACCTGGCTGGATGTGTTATTAGTGTCACTGCACAGGGCGCCTTTCACACACGGACAGTCCTATCTTTGCACGAGCGGACACGCACCGAAAAGATAGGGCTTGTAAATACGCACCCTGAGCAGAGTTCTACTGAGCAAAAATCAAAATATGTGTGCGAGTACGAAGGTGTCCTCTGTAAACTGCCACTCCTAGCATAGCTCTTAGCGCTCACGGGACAGCCTTATCTAGGCGCTTTACATAACGAGTTACTGATAGCTAATTTAATGGCATAGCCAATAGGTCTTGCCTTTGGGACCTTATAAGTGTTTAGTTATCCAGCACAATATCCTTGGTGCAACAACATCAACTGTTGCATGGCTAAACACTTATAAGGTCCCAAAGGCGAGACCTAATGGCTATGCCAATGCTTGTTTCGGTGATGTTGTTAAGTTATAGGATTTATTAAGATCCCTCAGATGTCAAGTGTTGTAATTTTAAGAGTGATGGGCACAGTGCACTAGTGTGAGAAGTGATATGTGATCTAAAATTGGCTAACAGGAGGGAAAAAACTTGTATTCATTATCTCTTGATGTCAAAGTTAAAAACTGCATATGCAGTTATGAAATATTGACAGCATTTGTTGAGAAAACAGGTCTACATGTTTCGGCTATGGTTATCTCAGTGGGATCGTGGCCTTCCTCAGGACCTAGATGTATTATGCTACTGCGTATTTGTGAATGAGTGAAGTGTTTATCAAAATCTATTGTTTAGTACGTATACAGCCTACAAAAACTTGTTGTCTCTATTTCAGTTGATTACGGTATGTTGATAACACCTGAAAAGAAAAAGTGTAACATAAGAATGATTACAACAGAGAGATCGAATACTTGTGCTGTATAGTCTAGCAATCCCCTGGTTCATAAGTACCCATCGTAATGTGTACCTCTACAATGAACTCAAAATATTGGTTTGTGACATTTGCTTAACCGTTGATTACGAGAAAACAGCCTCACCTGGCTACAACTCAGGACGTGAGGCCTGCTCTAAAAGGAAAACAATGTGGGTGATAATCAGACGTAGAAACTATCATAAATTCTGTCATACCTGTACTTCAGATATTATTTAGGTCAATTCAATTCAGTGTAAAAGGATATGCAATCTTTGTGAAAAACACTGAAGTGTAAGCTGACTAATTGAGTATATTTGTCTTTAAACCATGAAAGAATTCGTAACTTTCATATAAAAGTTGAAAAAGTGCTCATACAGTGGATTTTATTGGTGTGTAGACCACTGAATAGAGCACAAAAGAGTGTCTCACTTAAGACTGTCCTCAGGGGGGCTCACTGTACCGCATGGTGTGAGAACAAAGACCACCACTACAGCAAACTGCAGTATTCTTGAACCTTTCTTAGTAGGGGCCTAGTTGATCAAACAGCTATCTATCCTTTTGCTTAGGAGTATGTTAACATTTTGTTATTCCTCTAAAAATATATGGAACTGCTGAAGGTAAAGGACCTGCAGCTAAATTTACGAGCAAAACTATTCCAAAGAGCTACAACCCTTTTGGTACTCCTCTTAATGGGCCCTTTTGAATTTGTTGGTTCTTTGAATAATCCTTAAAGTATACATTTTGCCAAGATTATGGAGACAAGGGCTCTCCGGGGACTTAAAATAAATCTGACACCGCTAAATCTATGGTAGTCCCGGTCAAGGCAAATGAAATACGCTGCCCGTGTTCGTTAAAAATGGTCTAAGAGACTGGCAAAACCCACGTTTCTTAAACAAGGCTGTCTCTCGCTGCCAGGGACAAGCCGTTTCCTTACCTGTCCGTCAGTACCCCGAAATAATCGGGAGCTGCAACCGAAGGTAACCGACGGAAGGCTGAGTTGTTATCTCTATACTCGATTCTCACGCAGCTGTACCTCGTTCGCTTACGATTCGGCCCGTTTTTATTGCGTCATAGTAAAAGAACTACAAAAAGACCCGTCGGGTCATCAGATTTGTAGTTCTTAAAGATGGACCGATTTCTAAACAGACCGCAAAAGTTATTTGTAAAAGGACTTCGCATATGTTTAACCACGTGTTTTTTTTTTTTTTACCGTTTTGGATATAATAAAATGGATAACACAGATGGAAGGAATTTAGTTATTTAGAAACCACATTCAAAGTAAAGATTAATTTTCTATGTTTTATAATCTAGACACCGCATCGCGTGTCACTAGATATTATATTCACCGTATCTAACATTGAGAAACAAAACACTATCTGAGTGTTTTAAATGTAACTCAGTTTAGTATGTCGTTCTGTCTTTAATTACAACATGTTGTGTTTTGAGTAACAATTGTTGAGGGAACCTTTTTATATAGAAACATCTATACCTCAACTAGGCACATTCATGCACATAATATGGCACTGCGATCCAATTCAGATTTACTGGCGCAAAATTCACGACATTATGAGCCAAACACTGGAACTCACTGTAAAGCCAGAGGCCCCCAGATGCCTCCTCAATATTTGGGAACCCACTGACCTTCACTCACACGCTATACAATGGGTCACATTGGGCTGCATGATTGCCAAGAGAAATATCGCTCAACTCTGGGGAGCAACACATACTCCAAGGGTCGTGGATTGGGAGACAGATCTTGATTGGTGTATGCTGCGGTAAAATACAGCATACGCGGCTAGGGGTTGTCCCCGAAAATGGTCTAGGATTTGGGCTCCCTGGAACGAACACCGTGGCCACATATGTACTCCCCCAGGTGACCCCGAATGTGATAATCCCCCCTCCCCGTAACTTCCAAGCATTATCCTACTATGTCTGTACATCTTGGTTTTGCTGTGCTCCCTGTAATTGATCTGAGTGGAACTGTACCTATATGTCGAGTATGTTTAATAAAAAGAATAAAACAAAAAAAAAAAGAAACATCTATACAATTTTATTAGCCACTAGCCTTCGGATATAGATATTCATTGTAGTTATAGTTTCTATGGTGTTGTCCAAATATTTAGTGCAGTGTAAAGAACTTATGCATTGTACACACTATGCTGAGAATTGCAGCTTGTTAGTACTATCTCTACAACGTTATGTTAAATAGGCTCTTAACAGAGGACAAAGCAAACGGGGTTTAATCATAATGTGTGGAGGCTATGGTAAGGTCCAGGGTATATCGTCATTCAGACCATTACTATCACTTCTCAATTTAAATACCCATCTCTGCTCTTTGGAGAATAAGAATTTGGATACATCTGTAATGTGAGCAGGGGTGAACAGTTGCTCCAGAACTGTCCATTTCAGTTCTTCAGCATTGTGTCTAGAATCTAGAAACTGTTTAATGAGTCTCGTGGCTTGTTTTTTGCACCTGATCGTGCTCTTATGCGCAAGGATCCTAAGTTTCACCTTGCGAGTGGTCATACCCACGTAGCGATACTTGCAGGGACCCGTGATCGGGTATATAAGCTTGTCGCTGTTGAAATTGGTGTGTTTTGACCTGTGCCCAAGGTCTGCCTGTGCCTATATCCACTGTTGTAGTATGTTCTGTCTGTGGACATGCAGCGCAAGACCCACAAGGGAAATGCCTTGGACCGACAGAAAAAAAATGGAGGAGAGGCGGCGGCCAGGTAAGTGCGTTTTTCTTTTGTTTTTATTCAACCCCTCCACCCCCCCGCCTGCCCGCTCCTCCCCTGCTCACTTCACCACCACGTCCCATTAGCAGCCGCCACTGTTGACTTGGCCATAAGCTTTCCCACTAAAATGCAGTTTTACTGATAAAATTATAAAGCGTGCAAACAATGTTTGGAATTTGGGTGTCAGCATTTTTAAAACAAAATTGCACATCACCTAGTAAAGTGTTCTAATTAGTTTGCATCCTATAAAAATGTGCCTTTATAATTACTAAAATATATATATTTTAATGTTTCTACCGTTCACTTATCTGTTTTAATTTTGTGATAGCATGACTGTAGGAGTGACAGGACGGAGGATACTCTCTGTGAAGTCTAAGGCTTATCTGCCGCCATTCCAGACCCAGGTCTGAGGTTTCCTTTCATTAGATTGGAGGATTAAGTACTACTACGAGTACATCAAAAGGTTTCATGTCTTTAGGGGAGTGAGATACCCTCACAAAAGTTACATGTGGTATCAATTTTATGAGTAAGAGCAAGGATATCATTTCACTTGCAGTTGATCTATACTGAGGTGTTACTTACAGTTCTGGATTAACAGATTCTCAGTAAGATACAAACGGTAGTGTTTTGGGCTTCGATTGGTCTCATGAGAATACAAAGTGACCTTACACGACCATAGAATACACTCCTCATGTAGTATGCAGGTTTTAAACAATGTTTTCATATTAATTGAGAGACAAATATAATTTGTGTCCTGATGAAGGTGGCTTTTATCAAACAAACGCCACCGAAACCAGTTGACGCCCTTGTTTAAGCAAATGGTTATATCCAAGGAAATTATTCATGTCCAATACAGGATTTTGTTGATGGACATAGAATCTATTTCATAAAACCATTCAATCTGGAATAACCTGATCATGATGATGTGATTGTGTTCAAATTTTTACTTTTATGTCTCTGGTGTAATATATATGTGTCTTAATTTATATGATCTTGATTTTGTTTAATTTGTATTTTATTTTTTTATTCAATAGAAAGAAAGGAAAATATTTTTTAATAAATGCATGCCATAAACTTTTTTTTTTTTATCATTGTGTATATTATAATTGTTATATAGGGTCCATCATTATTTGGTGTGGTTGGTTTGGTTTGATTTTTCACTGTATGATCGGGTGGTTGTGATGTGTATATGATTGTAGATTATTTGAGACAATTTTCTGGTAGTCCCAAGAGAGCCTTTAATTTATTTACCTGTGGTACCATGGCTCTTGGGAAGTGGGGTCGCTCCATTTCTTTATAAAAATGATTGCATAAAAGCCTGACATCTTACAGCCTTTCATTTCACACGCTTTGCACAGCACTATCATCATGCAGTTCACATTATAAAATCCTCTAACTTCACAGCCAGAGAAAGAAAAGTGAATGCAGGAACACAAACTGACTTTTGACCTTTGTCTCTGAATGCAGAGAAAATTTAACCAGATAAAAACAAGATTTAAATGCCTTTTACTGCTCATTCACTTTGTGAGTAAACAGAACAGCTGATATTTGTCAGCTCACCAGAATAAGTGAGTAGGCCCTAAAAATAGCTCGCCATGACGAAATATGACTCTACTTAACAAGTGGGCGAGTAGATGTCTCGAGACCTGCATAAGGAGCAGGGTCAGTAGTGATTTGCATAAGGCAGGCCTTTGTCTAGATGGGCACAGTGGGTGAAAAACGATGGATTGGAATGCTACCCTGCGCAACTGTCAGAGGTTAGGCTCTTGGCAAGCATTCTTTCCATCACCTTTTGTGTGATTTATGTTACAGCCTAAGTGGCCAAGGGTGTGTCCAGTCGTGGGTCCCTTGCTCACTGTGCCTTAGGATCCAAGCTATACCTCACTGACAAGGCCTAACACGGCTATAATTGATCTATCAATGTAAGCAAGTTTAGGACCAATTACTGTGGCTTTTGCAATAGTTGTCTATGTTGCCCTTTTGAGTGACCTGCCTCCTTGAGATGTGCCTTTACAAATGGCTCATGACAAGGAATCTGCAATAAGGGTTATCAATTCAAAGTGTGTCACCTCCATTTGGTAATTTCTTTCTGACAAATAAGTAATTGTCCCACAGATACTTCAACCCCACCTGCCCTCATGCTGAGAGCATAATAATACTTTGGGAATGTGTGTTCTGATGCAAATGCCTTTACTCCCTTGCTTAGCATTTTTCCCCATCACTGTCACTATGAAGCTCGAAAATGGGGTTCAACTAATGTCAATGGACTCAGCTGGCACTACATGCAAATGGCGTTGTTTGTACCTCAAACGGCTTGAAATTCACTACTAATGTAGCCAACCATTCATAACACTCACCCGCCATGATCTGCTCGTTACCTTGACTTCACAAATAGCAGTGTGCATGAAAGCCCATATAAATTCAACCGTAACTTTTATAAGATCACAGATAAAGCTCCAAATTACCAATTTCATTTTTATGAGTGCACGATTGGAGAATGGCTCATACGTTTGTGTTGTTATGGCACTTTTTTCATTCAGCTGCACACGTCCACATCACACAAGAAAGGGTTGGTCTGAGGTTGCATATAGTAGATGCACAGATGCACTTTAGTATTTCTGATTTATACTCTTGAATGTATGTTAACACATAATAGCAAAACAGAAATAAACAGTGTGGTACAATAGTCTTTTTTTATGCGGGTGCAAACGCATCCATAAAAGATAATCAAACATTCATACAATAAAAGGAAAATACACACATATATATATATATATATATATATATATAAGCATTTCATGCAGCTAAAACATCATTTTTTTTTAAAACATCATCATGTTTTTTTAAAACAGTAGAAATTGATAAAACTCTGGGGACAAGGCTCTACACACCCTCATGCTAAAAAAAAACGTTACCAATGCATGCCACACAAGTTCAGTAATCTCTGGAAAGCCTAGATATGTAAGCGGCCCGCAGAAAACATGTCTCTCCACAGGGTGTGAATGGGTTAGGTAACAACTGTAAGTGCAAGAGTGCCACTTTGGCCTGCCTAAACTTCTGACTTTTTTACAAGGGCCGAAGGAAGCGTTTTCTGGGCAAAGATTTCTTTTTTTTCACAATAGTACAAAATGTAACGTGTCCTGAGGAGATCGAAGATCGCAGCCACAGGGACGTCTTTGGTCTGACAGAAAAAAGAAACCAGCCGGAGGTGCTAAAAAAATGATGAAGCTGATTGAATCTAAAACATGTGATTAAAAATCTATCATGAGCACTAGTTAGGGCCACAAGGTATGGTTCAATACCCGGGACCGATTTTAGCATTACATAGGACCTCACTGAGGGTTTACTAAGCTCTGTGTTGTCGCCATTCGCAGTAAACAATTTGTGGTGAAGGTCTTTTATGATTTTAACGTCCACGAAACTTCGTGTTATGCGCAAGGAAAATGTCTGGCCTTACTATAGCCGGGAAAGACTCCTTTACGTATCGTGTCCAAGGGATTTTATTGCAATGATCCAATGCCATACAATACAATAGGATCATGCAGTTTAAACCCTTATGTTCGCAAGCCCATATCTTTATCCATTACACTACAGGATTGATAGCCACTTGATCCGCCAGATAACCAGCCCCTAGCTTTTCATGCAAAGACCAGGTTGGTGTGCCTTGGGGGATTCGCAGGATCAGGGGCAGAAACTTATTTTACACCACCTGCAACCAGTGGGATGGCACATAACCCCAAATTTCACTGCTGTATAAAACTCTAGAAATGCCTTTAGACTTGGTTTTAAAATGACCACCTCCGGGTCCCATGAACCCAATCTACTTGCACTGCTAGTGATGGCTCCCAAGGATTTATTCAGGTTCTCATCTTCCCATCTAAGAGGTCTTCCCACTGTAATTTGTCATCAAATAACACACCCAGATAGGGAAAAGCCGGGACCTTACCAAGAGTATGGTTTCCGCCTTCAAAACATTTTGTCCTGCACCCCAGGGGCACGCCACTAAAACATATGACTTGGTAAAATTAACAGACTGATCCAGCCTGTCCATGAATGCTACAAAACCCTCTATTAAAACCTGCAGGCCCCGGGCCGTACGGGCCATGAGCACCGCGTTTTCGGCATAAAGTAGTCCTGGCAAAACTCTCCTGCCTACTCTAGGGGAGTCTGACTGGAGTGCCAAAAGGGCAGCCTTAAGGCCATTAATATAAACCGAGAATAAAAAAGGAGCTAAAATACAGCCTTGCCGCACGCCCCGTGTACAATTAAAATGATTAGAGTGGTCTCCCTCATGGGAAAATCTCACTGCCGCTGTTGTGTGAGCATAGAGGGATATAAGTAAATAGACCATGCAAGGATCCACTCCAAGAAAGGTTAATATGTCCCGTAACTTAGTCCGGTTTACCCGATCAAAAGCGGACATAAGATCCATTAAAGTTAAGTACAGAGCGACCGGTTGTGCCACTGTGTATTTGGATATCTGGAGATAAAGGCTGAGACATTGGTCTGTAGTTGACAAAACCTTCCCGGAAGCCGTATTGGACATCTGATCAAGTCTGGTTATCTGTGGCCCATGAAGACAATCTGGATTAGAGTACCCGACCCAAGACCTTGACTACGGCATCGATGAGGGAGATTTGAGGATAAGAATTCTGGTTATCCTGATCTCCTTTTTAGGTCTCGCCTACGCAGCGCGCATGAGCTACGTAGGAGACCTTTAGCCGTCGTGCAGCTCTTTTTCAAAGCACATATTCGTGCTTGTGGCAGTGTTGGAAAACCACTCCCACACTAGAAGGGGTGGTGGTGGTCTTCCTGACACACTGTGGTAGCTTGGCTCGAGTGGTCAGGAATCAGGCTCCGTGCTAAGCATACAACATACCCAAACAATAACCATGCGTGCATCCGTTCCAAAAACGACTCTACACCGTGAAAATTATGAAAATAACTTTCTTTATCTGCTTTTTCTCTTAGTTGCTGATTGGAGAAAATAAATAACAATCACAATATACAAGCTTTTTAGAAAGTGCAGGACAAATAAATACTGGCTTACTGATTCAATAAATAGGGGTGATCATAAATACTGAAGGCATAAATAAAAGTGCAATACAGACAGGCAATTAAATATTCTGAGGCAATAAATACTGTAACCAATAAATATTGTGCATCAATAAATACTGTGGACCAATAAATACAGTGGAACAATAAATAGGTTAAATACAATAAATACAGTGCCCCTAATAAATACTTAAAAGCTGACAGTGACACTCATAGAATCAGATCACTTTTGAATTCCTAAGGGCTGATTTGGCCCAGGCACAGCTTGTGGGGATGTGGAAGGCTTGGGGGTGTCTACTCCCTGGCTTGGTCAAGGCTGAGGCCTAAACTGAGGTAGATAAAGGGGGGAAATACCAGAGACCTGGCTCTCTCTCTCCACACAACTTCTCTAGATTAGTCCCAGTTCACCCCTGGCACAGTCAGGTTGGTTCCAGCACCTCCCTAGCCCCTTAGAGCAGTCTCTCAGGTCTCCACAGGGCCTTAGGCGCCCTCTACTCCACTTACTGCCCTTTTTCTGATGCTCCGACGCCGCTGGAGTCGTGTCGATGCCGTGAGGCGGTTCCAGATCGACGTCGGCGGCCTCGGCACAATGTCAGTTCTTTGACGACGCCGGCGGCGGCTCCGGTCTCGACGTCAGCGGCCTCGGTTCGATCTCGGCCTCCGATTCGATGGCGTCGGGCAGTCTTACTCGATGTCGACTTCGGGCGGCTCCGGTCCGATGGCGACCTCGGCTTCGATGACGTCGGCCGGCCTTGCCTCGATGTCGACTTCCGGCGGCTCCGGAGTGCGATCCTCACTCCCGACCTCCGGTGCTCCTCACAGGTTTCCGGCGACTCCGGAGTGCGACCTCCACTCCCGACCTCCGGCACGATTCTCACAGGTTCCGGCGACTCCGGAGTGCGATCCTCACTCCCGACCTCCGTTACCCCTCACCTCGGTCTCCGACGACTCCGGAGGGCGGACTTCACTCCTCCGATGACGCCGCTCACTCGACCTCGGGTGACTTCCTCCTCGACCTCTGGTATTCCTCACGACCTCTGACGGCGCCCTCTCTCGACCTCTGGCGGCTCCGGGTACGACGTCTGCTCTTCCAGTCAGCGCCGCTTCTCCACCTCGGGCTCCAGGTCTTAGGCTACTCGACGTCGGACTTCAGGGAAACCAGCTTCCAGGTCAGGATCTTGCTGTTCTCTTGTTTCTAAGGCCTGTTCCTGCTGTCCAGGTCCTCAGGATGGTTTTTCTAACTTCTTCCCACACAGGGCTCTAGGCTGGGCTTCGTCAGTAGGGACTAGTATCAAGGGTGGGTTTATGGACCCCACTCCAGGCACAAGTTTCCACCCCTGCTGCTTCACTCCTTCCTCCTTCACGCTTGTGCTGCTCACTCTTCACCAGTCAGGTGCCAACTGCCAGCTCCAACTGCCAACTCTCCCTCTTAGCTTCCCAACATTCTAAACCGCCTCCAACTGTCACAGGGTTCTGGAATGTTCTGGAAGGTGCTAGCAGGTTCCAGTGGATGCTGGTGATGTCACAGGTGGCCACCATTTTGTGCTCCAGGCCCTCAGACAGAAGTTTCAGGGGTAGCTAAAATGGCTCCCTGAATCTGCAGCAACACGAAAAAGTCTGGTGGTTCCCAAAAAGGAAAAATTCAAACAGGGTTTGAGGCAAAGGTGAGACAAAATAAATAATGATGAGGAGGGACCACCCAAAGGGCTGACAGGTCTAACAGGCAGCATACAGCTTGCGGGAGTGCGCAGCGGTGCACCACAAGCACGAGTATGTGCTTTGAAAAAGAGCTCTCCCCAGCACATGCGCACCACTTGCGGGTGCACCCCTCTGCCTCTCTCTCCCGCTGCGGCCTGCACGACTTTGTTTTTTGTAATCTTTCAGCGCGAGGCGCACACGCTTGTCTCTCTGAGCTTCTGTTTCACCCCTCTCACTCTCATCCTCTTTCACTTTCGTCTCTGCGCATGTCTTCTTCCTGTCTTTCTCTCTGTCTTTCCTCTTATCTGTTGTTCTCTCCGCCTCTGTCTCTCTCACTTCCTTTTCTCTGCCTACTTTCCAATCTCTCTTTTTCTTTCTCTTTCTCTCTCTCTCTAGCTCTCTTTGCTCGCACTTCCTCTTTTCCTCTCACGCTTGCTCTACAGAAGCTGTTTCCTATGGAAAGACTGTCATGGGACTTGAGGTGTCGGGATAGTAAATCTGACACATTGTGAAAATCTCTACTTATACATTTAAAGAAGGGATCACTAGCCTTGGCTTGTCCCAGGTCACTTGGCCCTTTGATAGTAGGAATAGGCAGATGCATAAATCTGAGAGGATTCGGAGTTGTAAGAGATGTATTTGGGCACAGAAGGAGGAGACAGGTTGTCCTCAGCTATGCACACAGTTATTCTCTCTGTTTGTTACTGACGTATTTTGCAATCCGTGAGTGGAGGGTGGGAAGTGTCTTGTCACTATGTAGGTATATCTTTCTCCTATGTGAAATGTCATATAAGCCAGTGACTTGATTTTATTCAATGTTGGGAAAACTTAAAGGAAATAAAAACATATGGCTTTTTTCCCAAAATATATTTGTGCTGTAAAATTCCCCTTTAGAGGTAATGACCTTTAAGCCTGTTTTAAGGCATGGGCGGGCTTCTTCGCCGATTGCCGAAGGCCCCCATCTTTTAAGGCCCACCCTGTTAAAGTGATCAAAACAGAAGACTATCTCTCGCTCTTTCTTGTTCTCTCTTTCTATGTGTTACCATCTTCCCCTTACCCCTTCTGACTCGTCCTTTCTCTACCTATCCCACAATTCTCAACCTCTCTATCCCCCTCTTTCTCTACCTCACCTACATCTTGCTCTATCATCCATTTCCCCGCATTGCTAACCCTTCTTTACCTCTCCACTTTCTGTCTGCCTCCCATTAACTTACTCTTAGCTCCTGTTCTTTGCCTCTCTACCTCCCACCTCTACTCACATTTCCCTCCTTCATCTCTTCCTCTTCCTCGCTTGTTGTAAGTTAACTCTCTTTACCTGACCAGAGACTAAATCCCTACCCTTCTCTCTAACTTACTTCTCTACATACCACACTCTGTGACTAGCTGTCACTTCTCCATACCACCCAATACATTTCTTTCTCTGTCGCACCTTTCTGTCCCATGTCTCATTTCTTTACCTAAATACTCCTTTTTTACCTGTCTATTTATGAATGGCTACGTACCTACCACACTATTGCTCTACCTTTAAACTCTCTCTGTGCGTCACACCTCTTTCAATAAACCTCAGTGCCCCACAGCACTTAACGCTCATGACCTCAACTTGCCACCTCTCTCCGATTCTATCTCTTGGTCAGCTCTCTGCCCCTCTCTTCTCCTCAAGTGCTTTTTTTCTCTCTCTCACTCTCACTCTCACTCTCTCTCTCACTCTCACTCTCACTCTCACTCTCACTCTCACTCTCACTCTCACTCTCACTCTCACTCTCACTCTTCCCCCCTCTCTCTCTCTTCCCCCTCTCTCTCTCTTCCCCCCTCTCTCTCTCTTCCCCCCTCTCTCTCTTCCCCCCTCTCTCTCTTCCCCCCTCTCTCTCTCTTCCCCCCCTCTCTCTCTTCCCCCTCTCTCTTCCCCCTCTCTTCCCCCTCTCTCTTCCCCCTCTCTCTTCCCCCTCTCTCTTCCCCCTCTCTCTTCCCCCTCTCTCTTCCCCCTCTCTCTTCCCCCTCTCTCTTCCCCCTCTCTCTTCCCCTCCTCTCTTCCCCTCCTCTCTCTTCCCCTCCTCTCTCTTCCCCTCCTCTCTCTCTCTCTCTCTCTCTCTTTCCCCTCTCTCTTTCCCCTCTCTCTTCCCCCTCTCTCTTCCCCCTCTCTCTCTCTTTCCCCCCTCTCTCTCTTTCCCCCCTCTCTCTCTCTCTCTCTTCCCCCTCTCTTCCCCCTCTCTCTCTCTCTTCCCCCTCTCTCTTCCCCCTCTCTCTCTCTCTTCCCTCTCTCTCTCTTCTCTCTCTTCCCTCTCTCTCTCTTCTCTCTCTTCCCTCTCTTCTCTCTCTTTCCCCCCCTCATTCTCTCTTTCCCCCCTCATTCTCTCTTTCCCCCCTCATTCTCTCTTTCCCCCCTCTCTTTCTCTCTTTCCCCCCCTCTCTCTCCCCCCGCTCCCCCCCACTCTCTCTCTCCTTTCTCCTCTTTCTGCTCTGTTTGCATCTCATCCCCCTTCATTTCTCTTCCATTTACTTCACCTCCCTCGTAATTTCATCTCTCTTTATCTTACCCATTCTATCATTTTTGCCATCTATACCTTACTTTTCTCTAACTCTCGTATGCCTCTTTCTACCTCACCATTCTTTCATTTCTCTCTCTGCCTCACAACTCACTGCCTCATCTTTCTGCCTTACAACTCGCACACTATCTAGCCTCTCAATTTACCTCATCTATTGGCCTTCTATGTCTCTCTTTTTATTGATGTCCTCTTTTCCTCACCTTTCCCATTATTGTATTTATTTCTCTACAATGCTCTCTCTACCTCTTCCACTCCATCTATCACTCACATTGTTTTCATCTCTCTTTCTATCTCCTTCACTGTTTCCGTTCACTCCCTCTGCTTCCAATGTCTCGCTCGTTTAATACATCGGCCTTATCTCTCTCTCTCTCATTCTCTCTCTCTCTCTCTCTCTCTCTCTCTCTCTCTCATTCTCTCTCTCTCTCATTCTCTCTCATTCTCTCTCTCTCTCTCATTCTCTCTCTCTCTCTCTCATTCTCTCTTTCTCTCTCTCTCTCTCATATTCTCTCTCTCTCTCATATTCTCTCTCTCTCATATTCTCTCTCTCTCTCATATTCTCTCTCTCTCATTCTCTCATTCTCTCTCTCATTCTCTCTCTCTCTCTCTCTCTCTCTTCCTTTGTATTAGCCTCATCTCTCTACCTCATCTGCACCTCTTTACTCTCTACTTCTCATATCTTTCTATTTTTCATCCCACCGGCTCTATCTGCCTCGCTACTTTGTTTACCTGACCTGTCATTCTGTGCTTCATCTTTCTATTTGTGCTATCTCATTATAACTCCCCTCTCTTCCTATCTTATTTCTCTCAAGACCTTGCCCCTCGGGTTGGCACCTTTCTTACCAGCCTACATTTCAAACTGCATGCCAGGCCTCTAAAAACAAGCATTGGCATAGCCAATAGGTCTCGCCTTTGGGACCTTATACGTTTTTAGCCATGCAACAGTTGATGTTATTTCACCAAGGATATTGTGCTGCATAACTAAATACTTATAAGCTCCCAAAAGCGAGACCTATTGGCTATGCCAATGCTTGTTTAAAAATTGCTACTATAATGGCAGTGGATCAGGAGGGCAAAATCTCCTTGGAGGCTGCTATATTTAAGACTTGGGTCAATATAGGAGCCCAAACCACGATGTAGTCACGGAAAAGGTCCGGCGTTATGCAGTCAGGGGGCCTTGTTTAGTGTCAACAACTCGATATTTGAGGATACCTCCTCCAGAGAAAAACTAATGGGGGAAACATCCAGGCAGGAAGGTATGTCCACGCATCGGTAGCCTTGGCTGCCTACATTGTAAACTTTTTCATAATGGGACACCCACTGATCTGGCATGATGTGATGGCACACGGACGGTTTGATTGGGTCTGCAAAACATGGGCTATTGATGATTTTCCAAAATAAGGATGAATCTCTCAATTCGCTGATTGGTTAAGTCCTCCCAAGCCTACTTTTGTAGGTGGAGCCTGCGCTCTTTCAGCATCTCTTTATAAAGGCGTTGGCGCAAGGACACTCTATCCTTCTCCCGTGGCACCTGTTTCAGGGCTGCTTTTAGCCTCCTCAAAGCCTGCAAACACCTGTGATTAAACCATGAGGCGGGACCCTTGATTGCTTTTTCATTTCAACTTTTGACTCAAATTACTCTTTCACAAATTTGCTCCATCTTTTAATCATTTATGCAAATGCTCTAACACATTCACTCCAAATCTCACACACCGTGCCACTCACACAAATGTACACGTCTCTGATGGGTATCAGTTGTGTTCCAAGAGAATCATGCTATTTCACAAACATAGGACAATACCCTAGGATTATATACTAATCTATCTCCTTGTTTTCAAATTTAGAGACACTGGATGGTTTGCAGGAAGATGTTCCTTTTGTCACGCACTGTATCAGGTTTTAATGTCACAAGAACCCATTGTTCAATAAACTCCAATTACTTTCTTCAGACTGCCTTAGGAACAGGATTCGCATGTCCACATGAGGGTGGCTGTGCCGTGCGGCCTTATTGCACAAGGTGATTTTTTTTTTTTTTTTTGCATTGGCTGTTAAGTGTTCATAATCACTATTTTCCCTAAACTTCTTTATTTTTTTCCTCTGTGTTCACAATTATTGCTTTACACAGGAGGGTCCTGGAACCACTGGATTAGACAAATGCTAAGATTTTGTATGTGATCAATGATCTGAGATTAACTGGCAAAGAGGAGAAATGGCTTGGTCAAAGAGGAGCCTGGAGCTTAATGCTTTCCTAGGCTCAGTTGAAAACCTTGACTTCATTGTGGCAATGTCTTAAAAATTACCTAGGAGCATGCCTATAGATGTATAGTGTTCAAGATAACTTTCTTTTTTTCTTTCTTTATCCTATTTGCGGTCCTGAAATTTAATTCAGAGCTACAAGATGAAACAGGAAAGAGGAGTTTGAGCAATCAGTAAATATACCACTCTCCTAGACATGTTTTACTCAGTGGTGAAGTTTGGAATGTACCTTTGTGACTCAACTGTATACTCCACCACCTAATCCGATATCCATGACCCTTAACTTATGTGAGTTGGGTTCTTCCAGCAGGTCGTATCTGAACAGGGCCTGTCAAGAGTCTCGGAGTACAGCATCTTCCTTTTCCTTCACATTCCATTCTGCTTAGGTGGTCTAACTTGCTGGTATCTACGAGTGCTGTGTCCTCTTGAACCACTTGCTCTTTGCAACTGGATACGCTGTGGACTATTTTCATAGCCAAACAACTGCAATTGCAATAGCATGGCAAAACGTGTCCCAGATTGCAGTGCCTATTGACATTCTCATGTTTTAACTCATCATAGAAAACTTTAGAACACCGGTTCTTAACCTGTGGTCCGGGGACCCCTTGGGATCTGTGACTCCTATTTTGGGGGTCTGCGGCTGTTTAGAAAATGAAAAAATAGTAATAGATTAATAAGGTGTATAAAAACAAAGAAGAAACATGTAACAGTTAAAATGCTAAAAAGTTATGTAAATGTGGAAGAGTTTGAAATTTGAGGCTAAAAATTAAGTTGCTATCCTCAGATTAATTCAGAAGAGCAGTCAGACATATTATAGTAAGTTCTGTGAGTGGCCTCATTTGAATTTAGAGAAGCTTCTACCTTGCCTGTTGTTAGACCTGTCAGCCCTTTGGGTGGTCCCTCCTCATCATTATTTATTTTGTCCCACCTTTGCCTCAAACCCTGTTTGAATTTTTCCTTTTTGGGAACCACCAGACTTTTTCGTGTTGCTGCAGATTCAGGGAGCCATTTTAGCTACCCCTGAAACTTCTGTCTGAGGGCCTGGAGCACAAAATGGTGGCCACCTGTGACATCACCAGCATCCACTGGAACCTGCTAGCACCTTCCAGAACATTCCAGAACCCTGTGACAGTTGGAGGCGGTTTAGAATGTTGGGAAGCTAAGAGGGAGAGTTGGCAGTTGGAGCTGGCAGTTGGCACCTGACTGGTGAAGAGTGAGCAGCACAAGCGTGAAGGAGGAAGGAGTGAAGCAGCAGGGGTGGAAACTTGTGCCTGGAGTGGGGTCCATAAACCCAACCTTGATACTAGTCCCTACTGACGAAGCCCAGCCTAGAGCCCTGTGTGGGAAGAAGTTAGAAAAACCATCCTGAGGACCTGGACAGCAGGAACAGGCCTTAGAAACAAGAGAACAGCAAGATCCTGACCTGGAAGCTGGTTTCCCTGAAGTCCGACGTCGAGTAGCCTAAGACCTGGAGCCCGAGGTGGAGAAGCGGCGCTGACTGGAAGAGCAGACGTCGTACCCGGAGCCGCCAGAGGTCGAGAGAGGGCGCCGTCAGAGGTCGTGAGGAATACCAGAGGTCGAGGAGGAAGTCACCCGAGGTCGAGTGAGCGGCGTCATCGGAGGAGTGAAGTCCGCCCTCCGGAGTCGTCGGAGACCGAGGTGAGGGGTAACGGAGGTCGGGAGTGAGGATCGCACTCCGGAGTCGCCGGAACCTGTGAGAATCGTGCCGGAGGTCGGGAGTGGAGGTCGCACTCCGGAGTCGCCGGAAACCTGTGAGGAGCACCGGAGGTCGGGAGTGAGGATCGCACTCCGGAGCCGCCGGAAGTCGACATCGAGGCAAGGCCGGCCGACGTCATCGAAGCCGAGGTCGCCATCGGACCGGAGCCGCCCGAAGTAGACATCGAGTAAGACTGCCCGACGCCATCGAATCGGAGGCCGAGATCGAACCGAGGCCGCTGACGTCGAGACCGGAGCCGCCGCCGGCGTCGTCAAAGAACTGACATTGTGCCGAGGCCGCCGACGTCGATCTGGAACCGCCTCACGGCATCGACACGACTCCAGCGGCGTCGGAGCATCAGAAAAAGGGCAGTAAGTGGAGTAGAGGGCGCCTAAGGCCCTGTGGAGACCTGAGAGACTGCTCTAAGGGGCTAGGGAGGTGCTGGAACCAACCTGACTGTGCCAGGGGTGAACTGGGACTAATCTAGAGAAGTTGTGTGGAGAGAGAGAGCCAGGTCTCTGGTATTTCCCCCCCTTTATCTACCTCAGTTTAGGCCTCAGCCTTGACCAAGCCAGGGAGTAGACACCCCCAAGCCTTCCACATCCCCACAAGCTGTGCCTGGGCCAAATCAGCCCTTAGGAATTCAAAAGTGATCTGATTCTATGAGTGTCACTGTCAGCTTTTAAGTATTTATTAGGGGCACTGTATTTATTGTATTTAACCTATTTATTGTTCCACTGTATTTATTGATGCACAATATTTATTGGTTACAGTATTTATTGCCTCAGAATATTTAATTGCCTGTCTGTATTGCACTTTTATTTATGCCTTCAGTATTTATGATCACCCCTATTTATTGAATCAGTAAGCCAGTATTTATTTGTCCTGCACTTTCTAAAAAGCTTGTATATTGTGATTGTTATTTATTTTCTCCAATCAGCAACTAAGAGAAAAAGCAGATAAAGAAAGTTATTTTCATAATTTTTACGGTGTAGAGTCGTTTTTGGAACGGATGCACGCATGGTTATTGTTTGGGTATGTTGTATGCTTAGCACGGAGCCTGATTCCTGACCACTCGAGCCAAGCTACCACAGTGTGTCAGGAAGACCACCACCACCCCTTCTAGTGTGGGAGTGGTTTTCCAACACCTGTCCAATAACATTTTTGATTTGTTTGATATTTACAAATTGAATACAATATTTCATAATTTGTGTATTTGTTTGATGAATGCTTGTTTCTGTATTTGTGTTAGTAGTTTTGGGGTTCTAATAATTGAAATTGCTTGGACCGGGATCCCCAGATTTTAATAATCACTCAGTGGTGGTTTCCATTATTCCAGTAAGGATTAACTGGAGGTTGACAGAACTCAAAAGGTTAAGAACATCTGCCATAGAACAAACCTATGTATGCAGCTAGCCAGTCAGCACATCCCATTACCATGGCTCATCACTTTTTCAAAGTTCCCTTAAACTCTGGAATGCAGGGAGTACTTCTTCCTCATCTTCAGGAACTACACCAGCTAGCGGTTGTGCCTGGGGCATGTCTCCTGGAAATTGCAAGGCTAGTCTATCCAGGTCTTTCACTTTTTCACCTGGTCTCTTTTTCATGCTTTCCATGTGATGCTGTAGTGTATTGATATCAATAAATATCTAAAATTGCTTCCACAAGCCCATTTTTGCTTCAAGAGATTAGATCATTCAGCCATTATAGATAAAAACAAATGCTTTATACAGCCCTCAAGGTCTCAATATTGTGCATTGTAGAAAGACGAACACAATGTATAGTTACTGTTAATTCACCAAATTGAAGAATAAGGACTCTGGACTATAAACAAATATCTAATACAAGAACTTTTTTTTTTATTGACTACCATTTATATAAGCCTTGACCAGTGTTAAAAACAGAAAGGCATGTTACATCGACATATGGATATTGAGATATCACATAATGGTGATGCACTGTTGAATGCGGATGTATGATTGTATAATTGAGATATGTATGATAAACAGCATGGATGGTATGTTTTAGAAGAAGCATAAAGTATATTTTGTATATAGATATAAATATACATTAATGAATTGTTTTTTGATACAATAAACGTACTGTTTTTGATTATACTCTGGGTTCTTTGGTCAGGATGCCCCAATAACAATAGAGTATTATGCAACCGGTATACTGATATCCATAGTTTCCTAAGAATCTTTTAGTATAATTGATTGCATTGTCCCTTTAGGAACTCCATACTTTTCCAGAGGAACCCCAATATATTTGTAGTTGTTTGAAATTAAACCAAACACCTTTTAAACATATTAGACGTATTTACTTGACCGACTTCCTTTGACAATACATATACATCTGTGCAACAGAAGTGAGGGTTCCAAAACCATACTCCTCCTGGTGTGGTTGGGTGAATATAACCAGAACATGACCTTGTACGCAGAGGCTTCCAGGGCCAATGACTCAATACATACACATTTTAGGTGTGACACCCAGTGTTGTGATGACATATGCAGAATAATGGTTGTTGTTAACAAGTGATAAGGCCTGTTCATAGTCCTGCATTTCATTTCATACTGTTATAGCCTCTATTGCTCTTTCTCCAGTAGTGTGCCAAAAGTACATACCCAGGAACATGAAGGTTCTCCCTTCTGATATGAGGTTTAGGGGTAGCAGCAGGCTATGCTCCACACTGGAACTGAAATTGGTAGCACTGCTTGTTCTTAGGGAATGTCCATGTGGACTTTTAAGCTTCAATGCTGGCTCAACATTATTCCTCTTTCCACTACTGCATTGACTGGTGCTGCGGTTGGGCAATGTAGCAGGCAACAGCAACTTTTGACAAAAGGTCCTTTCATGTTGCCTGCAACCCTGGCTACCTGAATTTCAGTATAGAAGAAAATAGCTTTTTTTTGTCCATGTGGTTTGCAAACACTGTAATGTCCTAGTTCTGCAATCTATCCCCCCTTTTAAAGTTTTTATTCAACATGGCTGTAAGATCCGTTTATCCAACATTTTTGGAATACACATTATCAAAGGCAAAAGATGCACTGTACGTGGTTCTAGCTTGTAAGTATTTTTAGTACGCTAGTAAATTATTCTTAGCTTTCAACTCCGGTCCCTCAGACTCAAATTGTAAATGATACCCATCATAGAGTAAACGGAATCTTGCGATAAACATCACAAAGCAAGCAAAAGAAAACTGAACTAAGAATATCAGTTGAGCCACACATCAGAATGACCATCACTGATACAGCAATTGTAAAAGACTTCAGTAACATATGTATTTGTTTAAAATTACCTGCAATTTTGCAGGGTGCCTGACAGAGGCTTCTTCCCATCATGCAATGTATTACTTTTTGATCGCCTTGAGAACCTGTTACCACAGTTGAGTTGCATATCCTACTGCTACAGTCTACCTCAAGTCAGTTTTGTGTCCATCCTTTTAGAACATTGGATTTATTTGACAAGCCTCCTTCAGCCATTGGTTTGAGACCTTGTCAATGACACTGTTAAGCCCACGGCAGTCCTTCTTTCTCGCAGGTGTATTCTTCAACCTCCACTTGAATTCATGTGTTGAATTGCATTAGGGAATCTTTACAGTGATTGCTCTTTCTGTCCGCTTCCGCTGACTCCTTCCTGTGTGTATCGCTCTAATGTGCTAATCCTTCTTGTGTTAGCCCATTAAACCCAGACCTATTGGCTTGGCCAGTGTTTCTTGCTTGTCCTTACTTTTCTGTGTTACTTGCAGTCATTTTTTTTGACAGTTTTTAGTTTTTTCTAACTAAGTTTACCACTGTGATCTCTCCAATCTAGTGACATTGAATTGTTATTTAGAGCTCTCTTTAATACAAAGTCTTTATTTACAAACGGTGTGCTCAAATGGTTTTTAGGAAAGATCAAAGTCGATTTCCACTGTTTGTGGTAAAGTCTTTCATGTGATTACAAACACTAACTGGAGAGGACCACTATGCAGTGATCGTTGTCTTTTATATATTAAATACTCGAGTGAGTTGTCCTGAATAATAAATAGGAGTGAATAAATGGTAGTTAACTGTTTCCAAGGTTCTTTATAATTTCATTGTAAAAATTATGGTTGTGAACAAATGCATAGGTCGAAAAGTTATTGCAGCCAGTAACAGGCGTCTGTTTTCTGATTGGTCAGCACATCCCACTGTCTCTGACCGTTAAACTTATTAGCAGATGGTAAAGTAGATCAGCACTTTTAGAATTTTTCTGACGATTGCGCTCATCTAATGAATATGTACATAAAGTGTATTTAGAAAAATAACTTGCCAAAAATGCATGGCAGACTCAAACAATGGTGTCCTGATCACTTCGTTGCCCAACAATGCTGTGACACCAGGGCGAGAGCCTCTTATAGGTCTCTTTCAATACTAAGAAGAGATTATGTAATCCTCATTAAGGTCCCGGCTAGATGATGCTGGCTATTACTCCCCATTCTGGTACATCTGGAACGATTGAAGTTAGGACTGAAGGTTTGGTTAAAAATCTTTTGGTTATTTTGTGATCTATGCAAGTACCTAAAATGTTTTTTACCCTAGCCTTCTGTGCACCATGCTGAGGGCATGGGTTTGGCTACCCTATTGCCCATGTCCCCTGCTCTCCGTACCTGCTGGCTGTAGAGTTATGTCTTTGACAACAGCCTGTGCCAACATTTCATGTTTGGCAGGTAAGGGAGGTATTTTTCAGCCACACCTCCAACCAACTCATGTTCACAGAGCGATGCAGCAATGCCTTCGGCCTTGCCCATGGGGGGCTTTAGCCACAGAGTTGGCAGAATGCCTGAAGGGAATGGCCTGTACTTGTGTGCAGCTTGCCGTAGGAGCTACCTTTAGCTAGCCCAGGCCTACTGACCCTTCCGTCACCTTGCATGTTGGGCACAGGATGATGCACTCTCTACCCACTTAATCTGCCTCCCATGTCAAGTACCTAACGCAAATATGTTCTTATTGTATTGGCACTTTCTCAACTCATAAATGCTCTTATTGCACTGGCACTTTACTAGATTACCACTCTGCTGGTAACAAGGATCAATTTACTGCACATCTTACTCTGTAAAATAGGCTGTCTAACTGTACTCGTACTTTATTTTAACTCTGAGGCCTTAGTACGCTTTTTACTGCTGGATTTATTGTCTTAACATGTATGAACTTGACCTCTGTCTTATTAATTGAATCCTTTTTTTTTATATTGTAAAGGTTTTAAACAACCATATACAATAAAGCATTACCTTGCCTATGCAGGCTACGCAAAGACGGCACAGGGCAGTGGCTTCGGTCATGACCTGTGAGTGCAACAAATGCTGCAATTTTCTCTATCCAGTTCTGGGTTTTTCCCATCAGGCGCTGAGGAAAGCAGTGAAGATAACTAACTGCTAGGTAATTCCTAAAATAAATTATTGGAAATAACTACAAGAATAACTGGGATGAATGTTCTTTACCGGGTGCTATAGTTGTCTATGGGGGATGTTATAGCTGTCAGTGGAGGTTGTCTAAGGGGGGTCCTTAAATCCCTGACACAAATAATTTGAAGCTGCATTTGTGTTATGGTTGACAGACTAAAGGCTCCCGAAAATCCTTGTAAAAACATTTTTGCAATGACGTGCCTTTGGTTAAAAATATCTCTGAGGAGATCTAATCATTTTCTTTTTGTAACCCGCTCTGCCATGGGCCTTCCTAGAAAGAGTTAACACAGGCTGTAGAGAGAAGTTCAAAGTACAAATGTGAATGTAAAAGTATTGTAAATATTCTGTGCACCGCTGGGGCAAAATGACATTACTGTAGGAGCTCTTTGTCCCTATATGAACTTTGTGCCCTATCTAATCTAGTTAAACTTGGTAATACAAATAGATCGCCCTATTTCAGTTTTCTAGGGGACCAGTGACTGGAACCTTCCTTCTGAATACTTCCATTTCATTGTCAAAACATTTGTGATCCTAATTTCAAATTCCTCCAATAGTACAATGAGGGGTTGAATTCTTCCTTACCAGAGTGTGTCTTTCCTTTTGTACTCCAACATCTACAAAAGGGGCATTGCTTTTCTTCCCACCCACACTTGTCAGCAGCCCTGCATTTACTTGTGGCTCATATTAATTGCTGTGTATGTTAGTTGTGGGCGCTGGTTCATCTTGTTCATACATGAAGCTTTTCTTGAAAGGATCATTTTATGGTTTTGTTTATTTGTTTTTGGATGTTAAATAGCATTAAATGACATGGTTCTAAGTATTATGCGTTCTTTTATGTATATATCCGCTTGAACATAACATCATGTTGTAATAAGAAAAGCAAGTGTAGTGTAATGTTATGGCGTCGACATGTCCCTTCCGAGGACAGCTTTGGCATGTTGTACTTAAGTCACCAACAATAATTATGCACCGAAGTGGAAGCACTTTTCTGCGTTATGAGCAGAGGTTACTTCTTCCACCTATATTTTAAGCCTGCTGTGCGATTTCTACTACTATATACATCTGAACTGTGGAGTAGGGACCAAAGCCCCAGCACATTATAACGAAGGGCTTGAAACTGTAAATGTTTCTTGGTCCAAACCAAATTTGCCTTCTCCGCGGATGTACACTGTTGCTGAGTTCAGTCGTAATGTAGATGTACACCCATATAAAGGAGCGTGATCTTTTCAGCCAGGTAGGAATATGAATGATACATTTCTATTCCTTGCCATGGCTTTGTATCATTGGATCAGAGGTGCTCATGATAACGGGTACAAATTACCGATATTTGGAGCTCATGAGGGTTATTGTGCATGATCCTTCCTTCGTTCCTCCAACTTGAGGATGTTGTATATAAAACTAATTTCCCACATTATGGGGATGATTATGATGGCGTGCGGACCGCCACCGCCAGGCCGGCGGTGCGATCCGCCAGCCATCTCCACTTGATTTACCCCCTGCCATATTATTATGGCGGGGGGTATCGCGGCAGACGGAAAGTCCGTCCGCCGGTTTTCTGGCTGTCGGCAATCGTTACAATTGCCGAGCGGAGCTGGGGCATATCCATATTATGATGCCTGTTTGTAAGGCCTTTCCATGGAGGCGATGCCGCCATGAAAAGGCTTGACGGAATGTGCATTGGGGGCCAGTTGCGGGCCCCTGGGGTGGGTGGGGGGGGGGGATGCACTTGAGGGGTACCCATGGTACCCCCCTGCATTCCCATGCACAAGATGGCAGGCACCGCAAGGTGCCTGCCACGTTGTGCATGGGAATGCACAACATGCCTTAGCAGCACCCGCCGCAATGTTGGAAATGCGCAATACAACTGCCAGGGTGGCGTTCGCATCATAATCAGTGGTGCGGGACCGCCGCATGTCTGGGGCCACGTCCGCCCGTCATCCTAATCAGCCCCTAAGTCTCTTAAAATATTTTATCGGGTAATGCTACGTGCTGGATAACTTTGGTGCATTTCCTGAAAGGTATTTCAAATCGAACACTTTCCACAAGTTGTTTTCCCCTTTAGAATGTTATGTTAGCGAAATGTAATGACCCAAAAAGAAAAGCACTTTGTTCATATGTTATTCACATCATCTACTCGCACTCATAGCAGAATGGTAATTATCACATAAGTTTAAATGACTATAGTAAATAGCTGAAACCCTCTGTAGTGTCTGTTTTTCATGAAGATGTTAAAATTGCGAGGACGTTTCGACTTGAATGTGCAAGAAGGAAAAAGATGGCCTTTGACTGAATGAGAATGACCTCCCCACTCTGGTGTTACTATGAATGTTTGGGGAGTGTGAGCCCGGCCGTTTAGACGTAGACCGAACTGAAAGAGTATTGTCTATAGGTACAAGACCAGTCCTTCAGAAAATGGGGCACCCCTTGTCCACCTAGGTAGTTACTGGATCAGCTATACATTTGTGGTAAATTCGATCATGGCCTTTGTATAGTTCTTCAGTGAGAGCCAAAGATCAAAATGGGTATTGCAGTACTGGGCTCTTCAGACAAGAAAGCTGAGCACCAGTTATTCTGAGACTGAATTTCAAGATTGTGGACACCTATTCATATCCTGAATTGATAGAGCAATAAAGATTCCACTGCAAAAATTGTGTTTGTGAATTTCCAATGGGGCCTCTTTAAGCAAATGATTTCATAGAGGTGAGCTATAGCAATCCTAACTAACCAGGGTCAGTTGATCACTAAATGTAGTAAATGCACATCACTGATCGAAGTTGTACTTGTGATGACTAGGTTTGTTCTGAAGCTCACTATTTCTGCTCCCATATATATATCCCAGTGTAACACTGTCACAAAAGTAACACATGCCAATTCGTAAGGGGAACAAGGCTCGCAAAGAGAACAATCATAAGAAATATTTAACTGAATATTTGTAGGTCCCAAGATTGTGTCTAGTTGGAAGCTTGGATGTCAGAAGTGCTGCACATAGAAAGCAGCACTTAAATTGAATATTGGTATCTTAATAGCGACTCTTCGTTTGAGACATTTGAAAGGTTTGTGCTTTGAAGAATCTAAGTTGTGAATTTTTAGTGTTTGTGATGTGACTTTGTTGCAAGCGCTAAAAGATAAGTTTCCCCACAGCAGTGCAACCTCATTCAAACTTTACAGAGTGACCAAACTTCCTTAACAGGAAGAGAAGACAAGTCACGCTCTGTTCGTTCAGTCTAGCAATGAGTCTCTACTTGAGGTGCTAGTCTGATGCTGTGAAATAGGCTCCCAATACAAGTTTATATCACATAAGGCAGTCAAATAGATTGTCAGATGGTGAAAATTTGCTTTCAGTTCTGACGTGGGTAAGAGTCTATGGGCTTTGTAATTGCCCAAAACCATTAAAACCCTACGATGTTGGAAATGGATAATAATTACTCTGGAAGCGCACAGATTAATGATTGTGGAGAATGTGTTGCAAAAAAAGCTGGAGCTAGGAAGAGGGCACTTTTGAAGAGAAATTCATTAGAGGCCAAGTCTATGATAGTCCACCTACCACTCTTATGCTAATTACCAGTCCATATGCATTTTTTATTTGCAAAGTCTGCCTCCCAAGAAATTAAAAAAGGAAAACCTGATTCAAAAGCTGTTGTGGCTTACTTTGTTGGACACAATCTGCATTTTAGCATAGCTCAGGGGGCTAAGGCTCTCTTTGTAAAGGATTACGTACTTCCACAGAATTCCCAGGGTATATTAATGATGGGATCGCACAGATGTTTAATACACATGCGACAGAAAACCGTGTTTGATCTCCAGTATGATTAATCATAAAATAGCTTGGAGGTTTAACATGCCTGCTACACAGCATTGCCTGTAACCAGCAGGTCTCGTGCTTAAATTCTAGGTAAGCTGTATCAGTGGCTGGGTAAGGTACATCAGTGGCTAAATACCTTTGTTGCATAGATTCCGGAGTAATGTTTTGAGAACAAGCGCCAATCCTGGTAATATAGCTCAGTGAGGCTATATGAACTTTGTCAATAGCTGCATGTTGCATGACAATTTTACATTTCAATCCTTTCAGGCTTTAATTTTATTTCTTTTGTAACTCTAAGGTTGATGAAATGGGTGCCCTTGAGTTGGATTATTAATAATTAGCTTTCCTACCTTCCATAGCTTGAAAGTAAACTGCTTGTTTTATTTGGCGACTTTTGAAGTGACACAAGAAATGCCTGCATCTTTTTCCTTGGTGAGCTGTAGTGTTTCAAAGCTAGTAATAAGCATTAATGTTTATGGCCCTCCGTGCCTGACTGTTGCCCTTGTCGCCTGTAAACAGTGAATGAAAGTGGATTGTTTCTCTAGCACTTTTGAGTAGCTTCTAAAGTGCGTTCACCATGGCTCCATTCCTGTAAGTATCTCCTCAATACTCTTGTTTGAGACTAGGTACATCATTTACCATGACTGGCTTCAGCTAGTGCATGTCCGTGGGTAGAACTCCTGGTAGTACGCCTGCAGAGCACCCTGTGGAGCTTTTATTCTGGCTCCCTCTAACTATTGTTCTGCTGTAGGTTTGTTCCTTTGTTGCTCTTGAGTGGACCGTGCAGGCACTTGTCCTGGCTGCCTGTAACTAGTGCATGCCCTGGGCTACAGTTTCTTTACTCTTGAACAAACCCTGTGAAGCATTCGTCTTGCCTGCCTGTAACCAGTGCATCCTGTGGGTGGTTCCTCTGTTGTTCTCAGGTTACCCCTAAAGTGCATTGCAATGGCTGCACTTCTCTTGTGCATTATTGTGGGTTACTTCATCGCTCCTGGATGTACTCTGATTATTTACCCCAGCTGACTGCTTATGGTCTGTGCCTCTTGGTCCCCCACTTGTTTTTCTGAGGGGTATGTAGAACAGGTACTATCGCAGCGTGTGTTCACGAATGCCTTTGGTGGCTTCTCTTTCACTCTGGGGTATGTATATACATTAGAAACTCAATCGATAAAGTGCATCAAGGAATTTATGTAATTTGCATGTGTTTTATCTCTTGCTTTTCTAGCTGCCATCACATGCCTATGCGTAGAGATCTAAGGCTAGAAAACCGAACCACTCTGGTAACTCGCATCACCAAAAGACTTCCCATGTATGCCCCATTGCAATATAGCAATCTTTCAACCAACTAGCCTCTCCTCCCTCTGGCCCCCTCCATGGTTGCTTCAAATAAGGGTTGCCAATTGTATTTGTATCTGGCAGGAGACTTAATTGCAAACATGTTAAACCTGAGCAAAGTGGCCGGGGCACAAGCTGGTGGAGGGGCAGATCAGAGAGGGAAGGAGCTGGGGGCTCACTTATCAGCAGCTAACCTGTTTAATATATTGGATGTGGCTGGTATAGGTGACTTGAGGTTATCCACGTTTCGAGGTGGGTCCAGCATGTACTTCATTGACTGTTTTTTTGTGTCCCGTAATTTAGTGGATCTACTGGCTTATGGCACCACTATTAACTCTGATTTTAGTGATCATAACCCTATCCCCGCTGCCCTTACCCTGCCACCTTGCCACCTTGCAAGACACTTCCCTTAGATACCAGACTTCGCAATGTGAAGGCATCTACTGATGGCCTTGGGCTGGTTTGGAGGCTTGCAGATCCACACCCTGCACTAGGAGGAGTTGTGTCTAAGACTATGGAGCATGTCTGGAACTGTTTGGCTGATAATGTGGGGGTGGGGGGGTGGATGGATCATTGCCACCTTTAAGGCATTGTGACTTGGCATTAAGCAGTCTCTTCTCAAACCATGCACAGCAGTGTGTGTTGAGCTGTGTTGTTTCGACCATGAATGCTCGTCGGCAAACTGAGCATTGCGTAAGGCCCTCAATTAAATTGAGAGATTCTGCAGAGATAGCAACCCTCCGAATGAGTTATAAATTGGTGACTGCCAGACGTTGGAAGAAAGTAATCACCAAGCAATGGGACACATTAGCCAACATGGCTACTACTAACAATAGCAGGTTTTTCTGTGGTTAAGTAGCCAATAGGAGGTCAATCAATCGACACGTGTCCCAAACCAGCTGCCACATTGATGGTATGACATGGGTGGTGCACTTTTCCCAGATTTACGCCGGTCCAGGCACCGAACCTCTACTGCCAGGCGCCCTGGGCTTGGCTTTGCAGGTAACCTTGCAGGAAGTCACAGCTGCAATACAGCAGAGTGCTAGCAACAAGTCCCCAGACGGGGAATCCTATTATTTGAATTAAATGTAATTCTAATCTGTGGGCCACACTGTTAGCAAATGTTTTTAATAGTCTGACCCATCGTAATGTACCAATTTCTTTTGCATCTACAGCCATTGTCCTGATATTTAAGGATGGAGATAGGTCATTGACAGGTTGTTACCGACCAGTATCCCTAATTGACATTCCTGCAAAGATCTTTCGCAGGGTTATATATAACAGGGTGCTAGAATTGGCTGAAGACAATAAAATCTTAAACTCCTGTCAATATGGTGTTAGGAGAATGGTAATTACCACAGTGCTTACATTTAAATCTGTCCTGTGTAAATACACAGTGGTAAAACAAACCCCACTCTACCTCACATTTATGGACTTGTCCATGGCTTTCGACTGCATCAGTCGGTCGAAGCTCTGGCAAGTCCTACTGGATATAGGTTTGGACATAACATTGGTTCATTAACTGGCTTCGCTGCATACCAGTATGAAGGCAAGGGTTACGTTCGGACAAAATGGGGAACTGTTCAATGAGATGGCTATTAATCGGATAATCTGCCAGAGGTGCGTACTCTTGTTATTCATTCTGTATATAAATAATCTTGCACCCAAACTGGTTGCCTGTTCCTGGGATGTACCTATGATAAAAAGTGTTCCTTTGTCTGTACTGATGTATGCTGACAACGCAGTGCTATTTGCCCGCACAAGCCCTTTTATTAGCCGAGCGGTACAGGAAAAATGGCCCCAGTGGACACAAATTTGAAACCAAGGACAAAATTGTACACATCAACACCACCTGTTAAAGCAATTACAAACAATATTCTTCATGTTAACCATATTTTATTCATATGGAACATGGAATCTCATGTTCACAAGACGTGACATTCGTTAAGCACAATTGTAAAGAGGTGCCCCGAAAAGGGAAGGAGGGGTAGGTGCAACAATGTGCAGATGTGGGGGTAAGTGTAGGACGGAGGGCAGTGAGCAATACAAACATCTAAACATGAAAGAAGCCAATCCAGCCTTATCAAAGGCTTAGTCTATTTACAACACCATAATGTAAAAAACAGATTGAGGGGACACGGTGAATCAATCACTGTTGTCCACAAAAGTAAACAAATAGTGAAGCCGTTGACGTTTCGACCCTAGGAGTGAATGTAGGCAATTGGAGTCCTTACAGTAGGGTCTTCATCAGGACCAAAAAGGGGTGACACCCTAGGGACACTGGAGAATTCAGTGTGGAATTGGATGAAGATTGGTCTTCCGGCTCCACAGTCCGAAAGGGACGTGTTTGTGAATTAATGGTTAGAAGTCCTGTCTCTCTTCTAATTTATAGTTCATGGGCTTTGAAAAATCATTTACTCCATGTATCTTGTTTCTCCTGACCCAGGTCCTAGTGACGTGTCTGGGACAACCACTTTTTCTTGTAACTCTTTTATTAGCCGAGGCACAAAGTTATTGGCTGGAAGCAGAATCCCTTAAACCCATCGTTGCTAACTATTTGCGAATGTGCACAGAAAAGCCTCTTACCAGTTATTTGTGGGATAGTGGAGGAAGATAGGACCGAGGACTGATACTTTGAAATATTTGTTGTCTTTCCTTCTTGGTTATCAACATAAGTTCGCTCTCCAGCCATGCCCTTGTAATCCCTTTGGTCAATCTATGTTGCACTTTTTCTTTTTTAGGGGTTATTATATAAGATTTGCCAAAACATTTCTGGTTCCCTTTAATGAAGGTTAGAAATCAGAGACGATGCTGGCAAGTGCATCAATATTTAAGGGAGTTAACAGGCGCTGAAGTGTGTTTCCAGGTTACCTCATTCCTGCGTGCTGCGGTCTGCTCGAGAGGAACTATGCACCTTGATTAACCTCTCTTTCCGCAATTGGCCCAACGCTGCTGCCTGTAATGTGATTTTACTGATAGGTAGTGATTGTATGCTTTTAACAAACGTATTTTATCATATGATCGTATGTTTTAGGTCTTTTAAGTAATTTCTGCTAGCTTTTAGTACCTTAGGCTGCACGAGGAACACTTTTTAGCCCAATTTCCATCAGGACCTTTTAGAGGTTTATGCTGAATTATGCGTTTATTTGCTTATAGTGGGAAGTTCTGCCCTTGTGCCTTAGGGTGCGCCATTGATCATCACCAATGTTTTTATACTCTCACTGTTTGTTTTAACATGTATTGTTCGTATTTGCACTGTGTACTTTTATGGCTCTATTCAGCCGAATAAAGTTTATTGAATTGAAATACTCCCCTGTGGTGTTTCTGCTACCTGAACACCAATTTACGTCAGTGCCACGTTTGAGATATAAAACACTATCCAGATGGAAATACAATTTAATCTGGAGGTGCTGCAGTGCCGTCCACACCCCTGATTCCTTGTCACTGTATTAAGTTAGTCCTAGGCCTGATGGTGACAACCATATGGTGGTTGTTCACAATATCAACCGTTTAACTGTGTAGATGAACTGTCAGGTCCACCTCAGTACTTTGACAGTGCGAGGTACATGATCAGTGCATCCACCACAGTGCTAAAGAGTATCCTTTTGGTATAAACATCACAAGGATTTTCTTTTCTTGTTGTTTTTAAATTTAAAAAAATCATTTTTCTTCATCATTGTACATGTAGGCTGCTGTTGTTACATTAATTGAAAGTGAAATTAGTCCACATCATTAGTCGCTGACTGGTTTGACTTTAATCAGTGCTTGGGGGTAGGCATATCTCAGTCCACAAGGGCGATTCCCAAGATCAAACCCACTAGAACCAGAGAACGTTTGTGGGGGCAAGTAGTGACACCCCCCAATAAAAATAAAAATCCTCTCCTTGGTCCCTCATCCTCCAGGGTGTGGCAAATAGGGGTTTAACCCCCCCCCCCCCCCCCACAATCGTCCACCCATCCCTGCTTCATAAAGCTCACTAGCCCAACAGACGCCATGTATATTATTATTTTGTATTTTTATGCAGATGGAATTCCTGACGCACCGTCCAGGCATCGAACCAAAATCTCACCCCATAATCAGCCTAACAGTCTTTCACTCACACTGAGGTAGATTGGGGGAGGATTTACCTAAATCTGGCACGGGGGGCTTAAAGCCCAGTAGACACCACAGCCAGCCCACTAGACACTACAGCCATCCCACTAGACACTAAGGATCAATTCTTAGATTTTTTAAAGGCTGGTTAGGATGACCCTCCTCAGCTGTAAGTTTTTCCCCCTCTTACCCGCCCAAGCAGTCTTTATGTATGTCTCAGTGGGTGGAGGGGGAAGCGCAGGTTACCCTGAATCTACCAGTAGGGAAAAAAGACCACCCGGCATCAAGTATTATCAGTTTATAAATGCAATCATTTATTTTCAAAAGAAGTGAGAGAACACTGAGTGGTAAGGATTACGTGGGTTCAAGAACTTTCCTTAAAAAAAGTGAGAAAATGTGTGATTTCAGCAAAGTTTGAGGTTTGCAGGGCATTCTGTGTGAGAAAATGTCATGTGATACATGCACGTCACACCACCCTCTACTCCCCCTAGTGTCTTGACGTCTCCACATTGCATTTGGGGTAATTCTGGTCACCTCTGGTGGGGTACTTGTTATCTGGAAAAGTTAGGAATACAGAATAGTAGAACACTTGTATTCTCAATTGAAATTCTCTCCATTTTGTTGCTTCCACGTCTAATCCAGTGTGCAAATAATACATTTTGAAAATGCCCTCCGAATCAATTAATAGTATAGGTAGTACCAGATGCTGTATAAATGGTGTTGGCTATTTCCTTTGTTGCCTCCGGTGTAATCCACAAACCTTGGGTACTTTCAAAATCCTCCTTTGTGCAGTGGATATTTTTCGGTCTCAAAATATCTTTAAAAGTGGAGCTTTTAACATTTATTTTAAAAAGAGCTATGTTAGCTCAATAAAGTGTGTTGTGGTTTCCACTTTGTCCAAGTCAACAGAGGACTCCCCATTTGCATGCGAGATAGTCTGTTAAGCATTTGTTGAACTTGCTTGGAACTAGAGAAGGTGGTGTGCATCCTGATGTCAGTGAATTCCTCACTTGCCTTATCAGTATGAAGTATTCTTGGCGGAAGTAAAAAAAAAAATTAAATGTGCGCTGGAGTTCAGAACTCAGGATGTTGTAAATACAAGGGTTTGATGGCTTACAGTAGGGCCCAATGGAATTCCCTAGACTATGTTTTGCCTTCAGTCTCTGTTCGCGAGATCTAATAGTTTGGCGCTGGTATTATTGAGCTATTTCTTTGCCTTAATTCAAGTCATTTCCCTTGAAGTAGATTCTGATTCGCGCTCACAATATCCAGTGTTGTGTACTTCATATCAGAAAGTGACATTTATGGAAGATCACAGCTTAATTGCATCTTTTGAACGTGTTGAGGATTAATTTGTAGACCCTTTAAGGCACGTTTTCTTTGGTGAATCCTGAACAACTCCAGCATATGTACAGTTCAACTATGTTGAGGGGTAGTTTGCTTTTCTAGATGAAAAATGATTTGAGAAACGACCCTTGTTACTGACTATTTGAAAAAGGCAATGTTATTAATGATCTTGTTTTGAATAGACTAAAACTAAATGTTTGTTATGGGAAGTCTATGACCATTTTGGTCATATTATAATGATTTCTAGTGAATACGGAGATTTTTCAAGATACGTTCAGCAACCTTAAAACCATTTCATATAGCAACCAATTATATTTATTGCTGCAAGTAGCAGATACTGTAGGAGGCGTGCATTTCATTGGCTTTCAGTTGGAGCCAAGTGTTCATGGAATATTTGTGTCCCCTGTATTCACTAGAGATTGCAATGTAAATGAAAATAGAGGAGTGGGGTCAAAAGATAGCTTTGTGTGTCTGACAGTGGCTGATGTTTTTTGTTTTGCATTTTTACTCAAACCTTCTATCTAAATGTAAACTGTGTTTTGTCTTTTAGGTTTCTGCACAAAATGAATATTATTCGGGAAAATAAGGATCTGGCATGCTTTTACACCACAAAACATTCATGGAGGGGGAGGTAAGTCATTCTTTTGGGAAAAGATGAGTTGTTTTTGCATTTTTCGACATTAAGTAAAATGAAACGTGCAAAGCTTTTGTATTTTTATTAAATTATACGTGCAGTGTGTAGTCCTGTTTTTCTGCAATATTGAGCTTATAAGAGTTCTTTCATTGATAGCTTTAATTATCATGTATAAGAAGGATTGCCATTGCTTGGATTAGGGACCGAGTAACCCTAAAATAAAGCATTTCAAGTTACAGAACTGTCTTCTCATCTTTTGGTTAGTTAAACATCCATGTCTCGTTCTTCATTTTGCTTATGGGTAGAAAATCGAATTGTATTGTAAATAAATTTATAGGGCGCACAGCTACCCACAATGGGGTCTCCCGGCGCCAAAGATGGGAAAGGTCAGACTGAGATAGCTGTTTATTGAGAGAAGAGCCAAGTTTTCAGGCCCCTACGGAATTGTGTAAAAGTGGGTTGCAATTTTAAAGAAACAGGGAGAGAGTTCCAGAGCTTAGGGGCAAGGTAAGAGAAGGAGCGACCGCCCATTCTAACCAGTCTAAATCTAGGGATCACGTAGTTACCCTGAGAAGCTGATCTAAGGTGCCGGGAAGGGGCATAAGGATACACAAGTGAGCGCAGGTACAGAGGTGCCAGGCCTTGTTTGATTTTAAACATAAAGCAGAGAGCCTTGAATTTAATACGGCTCTCTATACGCAACCAATGTAAGTCCCGCAGACAGGGATTTCGCTGGAAGGTTTGGGTGAAATACAGCAGCTAATGATGGCAAATGATGGCAGATGTGAAATCGTGCAGATCTCCTTTCTGGCCATATGGTCATTACTTTTTCTCATAATTTGAATGCTCATCTGTGTTTTAGGACTGGATTAGCTGAAATGGTAACATAATGTGAGGAAGGAAAGGTATGAGTGAGGCTTCTCAGATAAATATATATACATTGACCCTTGATGAGATACTTGGCTCACACACCTTTTTAAATTGTTATTTATGAGGAGTAAGTTGTGATGGGATACAGCCTACCAACTGTCATTTAAGGTAACCCACCACTATGCTTTTCTATTCTGTTGTGTTCTTAGGAAGACCTAGATTTGGAATAAAAGAGAGGAGTTATCAATGCAGCATGCCATGGCCATTTAGTATTTGTTCATGCAATGTTATAGTTAGTGTTGGACTTTCTAACAGACGTGATGTACATATTTTTACTATGGTTCATAATGTGAATTAAAGGTACATAGTAGCCAGCAAATTTGAAGTTATTTTACCTGTAGAGCGAGAAATATAGTAATATACACAATTGAAAGTCTGACAGACAAAATTAGTTTTGGAATGATGAAGTTATAAATAGATTAATTAAATATTACTTTGAAAACAAAACGTCTAATGATATGTTGTGCCTTTTTATATTGTGTTCATGGCCTTTAAACACTAACTGAGTTCACCGCCTTATGGCCCAAGTATCGAGGATTCCATTGGTTTGTGTAGTGTTTGAGTTGTGGCAAGTAGCAGGCACTATGAGGGTATTTGATATTTTGGGTAAATAGTCAGATTTATTTTAAGTCCAAGTCAAAAGTCAAAGTAAGTTTTATTGTTTGGTCAGTTAAAACCTTAACAATATAAAAGACATTTAAAACATCAATAAAATTTGCCATTTTTTAACACTTGACATCAGTATGTTGCTGACAAAATATTACACGCTATTAATTAAACACGGTGTAATTATTAGTCCAGATCCCTGGCTATTTGCACTGGCAAAAGTTCCAACCATTTAAACAGACTTGATTTATTGTTTAAAAGTTTGGGTCTCTGGCTTTACTTCAGAGTAGTCATACATTACCATCTTCTAGCTGGATTTTTTTTTGAGTCAGTTTTCAGGGCCTGTTCAAAGACATTAAGGAATTTAATCAATTTGCAATTCAATTGTGGGTCCGATGGGACTAGCCTTGAAATTATTGCAGCTCAGCAGGTCCTGATACCTCTGACATTAAATGTTTTTCTAAGTAAAGTGACTTGTGCATTGTGAAGTTTAGTACATGTGCAGATTATATGGATAAAATCTTCTTCATAGTTGCCGCAAAGTCGACATAATTTAGGCCATATGTGCACCCAGGTTGGCTGGTCCGCTATCAACTGCATTTTCCCGTAATGTATAGCCATTAATTGTTTCTTCAAGTTGATTGAGAATGTTATGCTCAAGTAAGGTGCTGTTGCAAGGGTCTTATAGTTATTAATCACCATCCAGGTATGCGACGTTGAGCTGAAGATGTTTTTTGTCGAACAGTAGTGAATGGAATTTTGCTGACTTGTTTATTGCTTGTTTGAAGGACTGATATGGCAAGTTTTTATTCCATAACTCTGTCGTGCAGGTTGTCAGCAAGGATTTATTTAGATATTGGTTGTATGGTGTTTTTTTGTTTTATCCTCATCCGCTTCTGTCCAAAGGGCTTTGTTAATTGGTGCGGTCACTGCGTTCTGTTTAAACCGATACCAAAGCTTTATTGTGTTGTACATTCTCCCTATAGTTTCGTTTAAGAGACCAAATTCATGTTGGATCTGGGCCGGTGAAGCAGACCGATGTTTCAGGAAAACATTTTTATAAGTAGAGACTATTAGTCGGTTTAAAAGGTCTGAATCTTTGCCATGTAGAGCGGTATTGGCATACGTTAGCAGCATTTTGCCCGCCATCACCGCAGAGGTTTGTATGACGGTCCATTCAGTTTTTTTGCCAGTATTCTGAAGGCAAATGTAAGTGCACTGGTTCTCTGTGACATGTACGTTTTTTGCTCCAGATGGTTTTGTTTATTATCTATATAGAACCCCAGATATTTGTTAGTTTTTACATCCCCAATCTGGTTGCCATCAAGCCAGATGTTCTGCTTGCTTCTCCGGTAATTGCCAATCATCATTGTTTTGGTTTTTGATGTATTTATTTCAGTTTGTTAAATGAAATCTATTCTGACTTCTCGTTTAAAGCTCTTTGCAGACCGATCTTAGTTTAACTCATTAACACCACATCATCGGCGTACTAGAGATGTGTTGGTAATAATTTACCTATGTGCAGGATGGGAATTACTACGATGAAGCATTTGTGCAAGATCAGACATAAACACATTGAAAAAGTGTGGCGCCAATACGCAACCTTGTTTTAGTCCTTTGGTTGTAGTCCGCTTCCTGGATAGTCTAGAACCGTCTCCTATCTTGATTCTTATCCATGTTTTGCAGTATTCCTCGTAGCAACCTCTCCGGAATTACCCAGGCTCGCAGTTTTTTCCATTGGAGGTGACGGTCTACACTGTCAAACGCTGCCTTTAGATCTATAAAACTGAGGTGAAGTTGTTGTTTCCTCCGCTTGCATTTGTTTGCTATTAGTGATAGAGCTAAGATATTCGTGATCGTCCCTATGCCTTGCCTGAAACCTGTTTGATTGACTAGAATCATTAAGCTTGTTGGACCATTCCTTCAGATCTTCCAAAAAGAGTGAGGCATGATATTTGACTTCAATATCTAATAGGGCGATTAGCCTATAGTTTGATGGATTTGTTCTGCCTCCTCCTCCTTTAAAGAAAGACGTCATTATCGAGCCTTGCCAATTAGGTGGAATACAATTTAGTAGCTCAATATCTTTGAATAACAGGATGCTCGCTCCAGAAGGATGGATCGTTCTTAAAGATGGCTTGAGGAATGCCATTAGGTCCTGGAGCACTGTCTGCTCTGCCTTTCTGTATTGTACGTATTATTCCATCAGCCGAAAGGGGGGACTGGCCTATCTTTACTTTGAGGGAACTTGGGCCGTATTTACCATGCAGTTTAGTGATTTCCTCAATTGGGTTAGCACCAGAATCCATCTTTACTATTGAATTACTCGTGCTGTCCTCTCCTATTTTGCTTGTATCGCCTCCTCCTTGTTAGGTCTCGCCTGACCCAGCGCATGCGCTGGTCTGGCGAGACTTATTGAGAGGGCTCCAAAAAGTGCTACCAGGCCAGCCTAGAGCTACAGTGCATGTGTGCGGGCGCGCGCGCCGTGCTTTACCGCAATTACTTTCACTTTCGCGGCCGCATGTCCGCTTTGATGTTTGATCGCGATCACTTTCACTTTGGCGGCCAATAGGTCTCGCTTTTGGGACCTTATAAGTATTTAGTTATGCAACTGTTGCATGGCTAAACACTTATAAGGTCCCAAAGGCGAGACCTATTGGCTATACCAATGCTTGTTTTTTTTTTTTTATAAACCTTTTTATTGGATTTTAGCATGTTACAAGTCATACAGTAGTCAGCTTAATCATTGCAGTAGCACAAATTTCAATATCGGCAATATGACACGGGTAGCGGGGTAAGCCTTCACATAGTGGATTCGTTGGTGGAGGAGGGGTATCCCTCCCATCTTCCCTGCCGGAGGTGCCGGAAGGCTTCGGGCGGCCGGTACTAGCAGAATTACCGTCGTTCTCCAACCCGTATGCTCATCTCTGATCCTAAACCCCTGTGTAGGGTATCCTGCATGTGTAATCCAGTCTTCAAACTAAACTTGGGGGTATGTAACTCGGGAACTATGGGGTCCGGGGGGGGAGGGGGAAGGGGCAGGGGTCGCAGAAAGCATGGTTCAGTGCAGAGGGGTCCCAAATCAGTACGCTAGCGTCGTGCATTTTACCTACTTTTGGTCAATGCCATGATTCCGGGGGGACGCCCTGGGTGAGTAGTCGTCGCTTGGAGGAAGGAAAGGGGTGGAGGAATGAAAGACCGGTTGTGTGCACACACTAGGATGCAGGTGAAGCTGGTGTTGCCTGGGGGTTTTGCGCGTGCTCTGTGTCGTTCGTGTGCGCTAGTCGAAAGTCTTGTAGGAGTGTTGCCCGTTCTAATGAGAGAGGTCGCCGTTGCAGACCACGAGCCTCCTCCTTTCGAATAAGATCCACTTCCGCACCGCCCCCCACCATGCAGCTATTGGTGGCCCCTCTGCCACTTGCCAATACAATGCCACACTGCGCTTGGCCAACAGCACAGCTAGAAGGGCAAATTTGGCATCCACTTTCTTTCGCTTGTTGCGTTTAAAAATGCCTAGGGCATATGCCTCCCATGTATGGAAGTCTGTGAGACCTGTGACTGTCTGCATGGTGGTGTGCACCGCCGTCCAGAGGGTTTGTATCACTGGGCATGACCAAAACATATGAGCAAATGTGGCTTCCGGAGTGTGACATCGAGGGCAATCGAAGTGGGATGTCGGGTAGAAGCTTTTAAGCCGCGCCGGTGTGAGATAGGCTCGGTGTAATATGTTGACCTGGATGTTTTTGAACCTCTGATTGCGGGACACTTTTTTGTGATGTTCCTGGGCCAGCTGCCATTCACGATCATGAAGGGCACGCCCGAAATCCTCCTCCCAGCTGAGCCGTAAGCGGTTTAGCGGTACCTGTGTGAGTTCCATAATGGATTTGTAGATCCATGTGATGTGGTGCCTCCCCGGCACCATGCGTAATAGTGTGTGCAGCACCGGATGAGTATTGGGTTCCCCGTTCCCGAGGTCCCAGGTCCGCTCACAGTCCGCTATCAGCTGTCTATGCAACAGGAATTGGCCGGCTGGAAGCCCGGTTTCTTCGACTAGGTCTGCGAACGGGATCAGTTGTCCATCGGAGAACAGGGCCTCTGTTTCCGTGAGTTGGAATTCGGTCCAGATTCTAAGCTCTCCCGTGGTGTAGAACCCACGTCCCCTAGGGAGACCGGCCAACGGTAGTAATGGCGAGTACAATGGTGCTCCCTTGGATATGCGGTGAACTCGCATGGTACAGGCTCTGGCTGCCTTGACCAGCAGCGGATATGCTGGGACGGGTCTGGTGCCTGGTAAGAGCATTCGGGTCAACTCCGGGACCGTCACTCGTCTTTTCTGGGACACCGTTTCCCAAAGGTTGCGATGCGCCGTCCACCGCGACAACCACTGCAGCTACGCCGCCAGAAAATAGGCTTCAAAAGATGGGGCTCCCATCCCTCCCTGATTGCGGGGCAGCTGTAGGGCCGAAGGACCACTCTGCTGCGGCCCCTCCCCCATATCAAGGAAATTAGTAATGAATTGAGCTCCTGGAAGAAGGCCCGCGGCGGGACAACTGGAACATTGGTGAATAAATATAAAAGCCGGGGTACCATGATCATTTTAGATAGGGCTACCCTCCCAATGGGGGCCAGGGGGAGGGTCTGCCAGAAAGCAACTTGACTTTTAAGTCCCCGTAGGGCCCGATAGTGGTTGCCTTCCAGGAGGTCTCGGGGCTCATGATAGTCGGACGCCCAAGTACCGCGGGGCGTTGCCCGTCCATGCCAGCGTGGCGTTTCCGATACGTAGCTCCCTATGCGGGGTGTGCGGATGCAGGGGGTAGAGAGGATTTCTGCCAGTTCACCCGAAGTCCCGCCGCTCTTTCGAAGTCTGCGAGTGTGGCCCAGAGGGTGGTGAGGTCCGCTGTGATGTCTCTAACGTGTATATAAGGAGATCATCCGCATATAGGGAGACGCAGTGTGTGCGACCTCCCAGAGGGATGCCCCATTGCTCGCCCACCTCCCGTAGCCTGGCCGCCAGAGGCTCCATAGCAAGAGCAAATATAACCGGGGACAGGGGGCACCCCTGACGGGTACCACGCATGATCGGAATGGGAGAAGACACGGAGCGGCCTATTCTGACCCTCGTGGAGAGGTCCGTATATAAAAGCTGGGTGTACGTTGTAAATTGGGTCCCCATGCCCACCCTACGTACTACATCGAAAAGGTATTGCCACGCCAGGGTGTCGAACGCCTTCTCCAGATCCAGCACGAGGCACGCCGCCCTCGGGAACTTCCCCGTACCCCGTCCTGGACCTGGAACAGTCGCTGTATATTCTGGGGAGTATTTCTCCCAGGGACAAATCCACTCTGATCTATGTGCACTAGTCTGGGGGAGTATGTCAGTCAGTCTGTCTGCTAGGATCCTTCCCAGGATTTTACAATCTGTAGTCAGGAGGGTGATAGGTCGGTAGGAAGGCCGGAGCAAAGGATCCCGATCGGGTTTGGGGAATGTTACCAAAACCGATTCTCGCATTGATTGAGGGAGGAGTCCCATTTCTAGCGCTTCCCAAAAGACTGTGTCCAGCCGCGGGACTAACTGATGGGAGAACGTGGAATACAGTTCCATCGGGAACCCTTAGTGACCCGGAGCCTTGTTTTTGGCCAGATGATGTATGGCAGATTTGATTTTCGCTGGCGTGATCGGGTTATCTAACGTCTTACGTTCCTCGTCCGTGAGTTGGATTATGGTATGTGATGTCAATATGTTCCGAATGTGTGAATGTGCCCCCCCCCCCTGTCCGGCATGGGCTCCCTATAGAGCGTGGCGTAGTAGTCATGGAAGGCATCTAAGATATCAGTTTGCGCATAGACTATCTCTCCAGCAGCGTTTCAAATACTAGTGATCGGTTGTGTGTGCGTGTCTTGACGGATGAGCCAGGCCAATAAGGCGCCTGCGCAGTTACCTTCACCGTGGACTCTGGTGGTGTACGTGCGGAAATTATACCGGCGCAGATCAGTGCATGCCTCTCCGTATTTGGTTTTGGCCTCTGCCAATAGTGTGGGGGGGGAGCTCTCGTTGGTCGGCCGCTTTAGAGAGCCTAGCTACTTGTTGTTCTGTGGTCTGCACTGCTCTTTCTAATGTCTGCTTCACTCCGGTGATTTGTCTAATGCATGCTCCCTGTAGGACTACTTTGAATGCGTCCCATTCTAGGGCCCTTGTCGAGGTAGTGCCTGCGTTTTCAGCGAAATAGTGTTGGATTGTTTCTGACTGCGTGTTTAAACACTGGGTCCAGAAGGTCAGTCCCTGGGGAGGCGCCATGTGGGGATCGGCGTCGATGGGGGTCGCCACACTAGTGTGAAAGTGTGCGCGTCGTGATCCGAAATTACTCTGTCCAAGTAGTCCGAGTGCCTGATGCTGGGAATGAGAGACTGTGTACACATAAAGCGGTCCAGACGGGCTCGTAGGTCATGTGGTGTTGAGTGAAATGAGGATATTTTGGAGTTCGGGTGTGTGTGCGCCTCCATGCGTCTACCAGGGACCAGTGAGCAGCCCAGGCACGGAATGCGGCTGATTGTGCATGGGTTGGGGAGCGCGCGGCTGGGGGGGTAGGATCTGTCCAGTGTGAGGTCCAGGGAGCAGTTGTAATCCCGTCCCAGTATCCACGGGGAGCATGTGTATCCCGCTAACGCGCTCGTCATGGTTCCCCAAAACGGTGCCTGATCTACATTTGGGGCGTATACACTGCCTACAAGGAGGGGCAGCCCATCAAACAACCCTTCTAGTAGTGCATAGCGGCCCTCAGGATCCACTTGTCTGCCGGTTTCGTGAAAAGGGCACTCCGGGCCGGATCCAAATGAGCGCTCCTTTCGCGAAAGCGGAGTAGGTCGTGCCGCAAAAGGTGCCCCGCCACTTCTTCTGGAGTTTGCGCAGTTCCTCCTCAGTGAGGTGGGTCTCCTGAAGGGATATGATCTGTGCCCGCTGTCGCTTGATGTACGTGTATATCGCATAGCGCTTCCGGGCTGTGTGCATCCCCCGCACGTTGAGGGTTAAGAACTGGAAGTCTGTGTGTGCCATAGTAGGGTCGACATTGGGTCGCAGTTGCGTTCCATTCCCAAGAGAGGGGAGCCTCCTTTCGCTAGCCAGTGAGTGGTATGTGCGTAACTATGTAGAGATGCATGTGCATGCCCCTGCCCCCTATCTGGGGAGTAACCAAAGATCATGGCAAATGGAGTGGGGAAACTGAGAACTGGGGTCGGGAAACAGTCCCAATACTGGGGACCTATCGCTGGGGGCGATACGTCCAAACTGACGCCCTGGAAGAAGGAGAGTGTCGACAAACAATTAACAATCGTGGGGGTGGTGGTTCGTGTATGCGAGGGTGATCCATGGACGGGTTCTGGAAGGATCACTGTGCATCATGTGGTCCCTGACTGCTACTGGGCTGTGGTGCACAAGTGGTATGATAGACCTACCAGTGTATGTGGGGGGGGGGGTTTTCTCCCTCGATCAGCTGTGAGCAGGGCCGCCCCATGTCCATTCACCCCTAGAGTCCCATTAGCGCGTCTCCCTTGCAGCCTCGGTGTCGTGAACTTGTGTGAATCCTACCCCATAAAATCTGCTGTCTGGGGTGTGAATTGCGGCAGGGTGACGGAGTCTCCCTTAGACGACGCTCCGTCACTATCTTCCTCGCCCGCGGAGGAAAACAGGCGCAGGGTGTGTCCATGTCATCTGAGGGCGGGGAAGCTTGCAATGCCGATACGGCCCGGAGAGCGTCCCGGTGCTCCTGCATAATCTGCTCCAGATCAGGGGAGTCAAACGCCGGGCTCCTTGCCAGTGTCCCTGCCTTTGTGTCCCTTATTGAGGTTGCGTTTTCTGGGCCTCGGTGCCCTGTTCCTCTGTCCTCGCTCCATTCCTGATCTGGGCTGCTGCGGGCAGTGCATGTCCGCCCAGTCTCTCACCTCCTCCGCACACGTAATAAATAATGTTGAGTCTTTGTAGACAATTCTGAGTCTTGCGGGAAATAAAAGAGAGTACTGGATATTGTTCGCCCGCAGGCGCCGTTTAACCTCCAGAAACAGCGATCGCTGCTGCTGTATTGCCTTCTTGTAATCCGGGAAGACCATCACGTGTTTCTCCTCAACTCGGAGGGGGCCGGTGCGTCTAGCGGCCCTAAGCACAGCATCTCGGTCCCTAAAATGTAGAAACTTTGTGAGCATCGGTCGCGGGGGTGCTCCGGGTTGGGGTCTGCGCGCCGGGACTCTGTGAGCGCGTTCAATGGAGAAGAAGGCCGACCTATCCGCAGCTGGGGTTAAGGACTTCAGCCATGTGACCCACTGGGTCTTGTCCTTCAATCCCCTCCGACAGTCTGAGCATCCGTATATTACAGCCCCGGTCCCGGCCTTCCAAGTCCACCACGCGCTCCTCCATTATAGACAGGCAGTTGAGGACATCCCGAATCGTCTTCTGCTGGTCTTTCATTGCAGGTTGTAAGTCCGCCATGATCTTACCCCCTTCGTTGACTCTATCCGCCAGTTTCCGGTGGTCATCTTTGACGAGGGAGATGTCGGTCGTCAAAGTGCCAAGCCTCTCCTCCATTGACACTCGGGAAAGTTCGATGGCTTTTAACACTCGGTCAAGCTTGTCCGTTATGGACATGTCGGAAGGGGTCGCCGTCATTGCGGGCCCCGTCTTGGACTGAGGCATGTTTTCGGGCGCAGTCTCCGGAACCGCAGTGGTCTGTGTGGTTCTCAGTTCCCCATCGCGACACCCGGACAGTCCAGTCGCGCTCGGGTCTGCGCGATGCGAGGTCGGGGATTACCGTCTGTCACGTGGGGCCGTTGTTCCTTCTGGGGTAAGTGTTGGGTGCTGCGCGCTCCCCAGCGAGTGCTTCCGCTGGCCTGGTTGACGGCGACCCCCACTCCGGGGCTGCTGCGGCGGGCACCGCGTAAATTACAATGTGGGGGACCACTGTTGCTGCCGCTGGTACCCCCCTCCTTCACCCTGCGCCGTCCTTGGCAATGAACCCGCTCACGAGCCCGGAGCAGCTGCAGTCCCCTCCCAGTAGCATTTTAAGCCCCAAATGCCTTGCAGGGAGATCGATGAGTAGGTAGTGTCTGGCCCAGCGGAGGGGCAGGCTGTTGGTCCTGGTGTCGAGCGGGCTGTCACCGCACCATCGTAGGGCCAGGCAGCGGGTACTGATGGGCTGTGGTGGTGGTGAAGGTGAAGGGGGCCCCCCCCCGGTATTAGGAGGCCCCGTGGGGGTGTTCAGTCCTCGCCACTCACCGCCTGTAGGGTGCTGCCGATCCGTCCAGCGTTGGTCGGTCCCCCGCTCTCTCACTGTGGACGCTCACCGGTCATCCCCGCTCATCACCGCTGGGTGCCATGTTAGAGGCAGGCGGCCTCGGGTGAAATGGCGGCCCGGCGTCTTACTGCGCAGGAGGGGAGAAGAGGCAGCCTGCACTTGTGTGCCTCCCGTTATTGAGTACACCTCCGCTTGCCGCTGTTACTCCACCGCTACGTGTCCCAGTGTGTCTGAGCGCTGTTGCGCATCGCCATGGTCGCTGCCGGGATTCAGCAGGGCCTCCCGTTGTCCAGAGTGACCGCCCGCAACGGCGGGCGGGACGACGGTTGCTGCCGGGTGCGCTGGTCACCGTCTCTCGTTATGGCCTGGCCCACCGATCTGGCACGCTGCTATCCGGGCTGAAGCCTCCTAGGATGCCAGGATACTTGGATGTCGGGCGAGATCCCGGGCGGCCGCCATCTTGTCTTCCAGTGACGGGCTCTCGGAAGGCTGCAGTCTGCAAATTGGCTCGAAATCCACCGTGCAGCAGTTGGGGGAACGGTACTAGATGCCCCGTGAGTTCCAGTCACTGCACGTCTGTTTTGCGGCCTGGATCGACGCTGTGAGGCAGACACAGACCCTGTCTATCACGGAGTCTCAGCAAAACGCGTCCACCATTGCAGCCGATTTGTAGTATGATTTCTGTTTTTTTTTTTTTTTTTACTTTTTTTTTTTTACCTCCGTTAATTATTGCTTGTTCAATGCTGGATTAACAAGAATTTTGATTTCTGTAAGCTTTGTGTTCTTGTATGTTTGATGATAACATGTTCACCGGCCTATGCAATTTATGTATCATTTCCCAGAATGTATTCGAGTTGGTTTTCTTTGCACTAAAGAGTAATTCGGCCCAGAATTTATCATTATTATTTCTTCTTTTTTCCCGGAACCTTTTTTTAATAATAAGTTTTCCTCATCTGACGTTCGTTGTCCCAGGCCGCTTGGTTGAGGTATGTTATTTTTAGCCTCCTGATTGCTTTTTTTTGAGTTCACGTTTCAAGGCACCCACCCCTGTCGTCAGATTTTGTGTAGTTCCATTTAGTTTTTTTATTGTTAACCTGATATTGTTCCCTGGGCATTAATGTTATGAGAGCTGAACTGAAATTTACCCATGCTTGGATTTTATTTGGTGCCTCGATTTCACAATCCATTATCAGCCTCTTTAGTTTATTTGAAGTGCTTCTATAGTTTCATATGACCATTTTAAACGTTGAAGGTCAATTGTGTAGATGCTTCCTTCTATTATAGGATTAGCCTGATGTTCGGCTAATTTCAAGCTGAAATGTATATGCTGATAAGAATGATCACTCCTAGTTGTATACTCTATGGAAAAATGTGAGAGTAATGGCATCAATGATAATGAGAAGGCTGTATAGTCCAGTCTAGATTGTGTCTTTCCTCCATGAAATGTATATTTGGGTGGAAAGTAGTCAGTTGTTCTGCCGTTTATTACTCTCAATCCAAGAAACTCTAAAGCTTTTACCAGGCGTTGACCTACGTGGTCCGGAGATGTTCTCTTTAGCTGGTATTGTAGTGGGACATTCCAGTATACGTTGTCAGCTTCTAGCTTCTCGTCTTCATCTGGATATGTATTAGATTGGAGTTAAAGTTCCCTGTCAGTATCATATCCCATAGGGGGTATGTGCTCCTTATGTCTGTCTGTGATTGTAGCAATTAACTGGGCGTTATGGTTTTTTTTCCCCTTGCTATCGGGTGTGCGTGCATATTGATCAGCAAGACAGTTTTTGATCTGCAGACAATGCATGAGGTAAGTTTAATCAGTTGTATATTTGGTCCCGGAGAGACTAACTTTTCCGATTCAATGTTTAATGCTGTAGATATTTAGACTATCAAACCCCCTTTCGGCTGTCCGTGATTCTTGGGTTTTATTTTGAGTCTGTTGTATGCGGTCGGCGGTCTAGTCTGGGTCTTTACATGCAAACCAGGTAATCTGATTCAATCATCTTCAGCGGGTTTGTGAAAGTGTGAATTGGCTGGAAGTTAACCACGAGTCCTAATATTTGTCCACTAACTTTTCCGCCCTATGTTTAGTGGATTCAAAGTTCTGTTTAGGGTATGCTGTTGTACCAAAATATAGCAGTTGCGGATGAAGCAATTTTGTTTAGAATTTCTTTTGAAGGCAGTCTTTTATTCCAACCAGAACGTTTTTTTTAAAGAGCACACAGAATGATTTATTATCTTCAGAGTCGGTACCTCTTCACTAAGCAGGACTTGAACATATCCGGTTATCTTAAGTGTACAACTGCATTATTGTGTGTGTCTGCGTGTGTGTGTCTGTCTGTGGTGACATTCTAAATAAAGAAAGGTAAACGATACCCTTCTAAGGATGTAAAATATGCTAAGATGTACCCGACTACTAATGTCCATATACAACGTGCATGTTATTGGGGGAAAAATGTAACAATATTTCTAATTTGACATTATGCCATTGATGCTATGATAAATTTCATAGACTGTTGTTATTGTAGACTTGGAAAATAAATGAAATACTTAAAAAAAATTTTTTTTTTTTTTAAATGTAATTTAAATGGATGTCAAATATGCCATGATAGGCCTTTTTGCTTGGTGTTCACCAAGCGTCCTAAAAAGCTTGATCAACTAATTTGTTCCTTTTTATTTACATTTGTAAAGCGTGCTGCAGTACTTCCTTAACAATTCATCCATAATCCCAATAATGCCATTGTTTCATCAGGGTAACATTATAGCAATAGTTTATTACCATCTTTTGCAACCTGCTGTGCCATTTACACTGCCGTTAGCTTGTGGCAGCCCGTTTGATTAGATACCTGCAAGTAAAAACAGTCTGTTGGCTCTGCCTTGACTCCCTCTCCAGGTCGGTGCTGTTTAAAGCTCTTTGTATAGGTCCTAAAGTAGGGATTGCTCTTCAGCAGATTGCTTTGCATCCGACATTCTTGCTGTAAAGGAGGTGGTACTTCCTTTTCTGTTCGGACACCTAGGCTTTGTGTAAATAATAAACACGTTAACATTTTGGTTCATCGATTAAACATCAGAAGTATTTTCTCAAAGGTACACTGATCAAGCAAGTCTGATGTGCCATTATCTGTGTACTGTATGGGAAAATATTTTTCATGAATAATTGAGGGTTAGAGGTATTTTAACTTGTTTATTTACACATATTGGTTTGGGTCAAAATACTCCCGTGCTCTGCAAGACCCAGCACCGTTTAAGCTTTTGCTTTGGTGCCCTCTCCACGGTTTTCAGGCCATTGGCAGTTACCGTAGCTTCTAAGACCTTGTTTATTAATTTATTAGCAGTTTTGTATTACGAGAACATTACGCACTGTGTGCAAGTTCAAATACATAGGACAGAAAAAACCATAAATGATGTACCCTAAATCCACAAAAGGAATACAATTATTACATGTGAAATGGGCAAAAGCAACCAAAGATATGCAGTGGTACGTAGAACAACATAAATGCTATGCAAGGATGGGATATCAAGAACAGGTGCAGGCTGTGGGGTGAGATCGTATATACAACTTAACCAGTTCCAACGAGATGACAGAGAAAATTGCCATATCATTGGGTCAGGGAGTGCAAATCAAGTTAAATCGATAAAGGCCTGACCAGTCTGAAGTCACTGGGTATTCAGGGAGGTTTTTGGCAGGTCTCTTCAAACGACAGAGGGCTTCTCATGAAACTCATAATGTAAGCAGTATACATTGTTGAGGCAAAATAGCAATCTATTCTTTTCATTGTGTACCATTTATGAGGTCGGAAATATGAGGTTGAACTTGGCACCTGCTCAGTTTGAGGTCTTATGACAAGATGGCTGCAGCACTGTGGTGCTGATCATAGAGTGGTTAAATCGCACCTGCAGCGTTGGCCTAGGCAGGAGCCGGGACCTTCCGCAGAGACAATCTGCATGGCATTTGTTGATTGCAGTGGCCAGGACCGAGACACTGGCGATGCCCAGCGGATTAAATGATGATCAACTAGGGTGACCCTTTACTGAAGCGGGTGGAGAAGAGTCCTTAGCTACTAGCATCTTCTGCAGGAACCTTCTGAATATGGGTGCTTTAATAACATATCAGGATGCACAGCAATATACACTTGTGAGCATATTGGGGACACCTTCCAGATATCAGAGTGGCTTACTGCTCAAATCAAGGGGGCACATCTCGATGCTGCACTAGGACCGTGCAGAATACCATCCATACTTGTGCTCTCATATGAAGAGGTGAACCGTGTATTTCAACCAGAAAGACACGTTTCCTGTGAGTTTGATGGATATATTAATGAGGCTCTAGGTTCTAGCAGTGAGAAACTGATGGAAAGATCATCACCAACTGAGGTCACCAAGTGCTCCCAATGCAAATCCTGGGAGAGTCTAGGGTAGTGGAGAACAAAAATCAAATGAGCTGTGGAGAGCAAGGGGCAGTGGCGGGTTGTAGGGAATGGTGGCGGGGGGCATGAGGGGGGTGGGGTAGAAAGAAAAAATTGGGGGGAAAAAAACGTACCTGCTGGTCGCGTCGCCAGCCGCCGCCTCTCCTGCGTCCCAGGAAGCACCCGGGCTCTCCTGTAGCATTGATTGGTTCTCCTAAGCCAATCACAACGCTTGATCTGAGTGCTGTGGATAGGTGCTCAGAAGGGGACAGGGAGCCTGTGCATGTTCCCCACAGGACTGCATTACAACCTGGTGGGGAATACACAATGTGCACATCAGTCATGCGCACTTAGTGTGCTCACCACTCCTCCCTCTGCTCCTGTTCTCACCAGCCCCTCCCCTCCCCTAGGAGCAGAAAAATAAAGTGATGATAACTTTCTGTTATTATCATTTTATTTTTCTCCTGCACTGCTTTTAAAGCCTTATTGGAGGAGCCGCCATTGGCAAGGGGACAGTAGTCGCAGAAGCCTTTCATTTATGCACCCCACGGTGGTGGTAACTGGACACCAGTCTATGCAAGAGCAGGTTGGGGAGTTGTCTCACCTTGGAGTAGTAGAGCCTCTGCTCTGGTTTATATCACCCTTTTCAAGGACTGACCATGTTTGCCTCCTTCATTCCCACCTTCTCCCTTTTCTCTTTCCCTTTCAACTATTACTAATCTCTCTCCTGCCTAATCCTTCCATCTGTTGTTCATCTCTCACCTTTACCAGAGTATTGGGGCCGTTTTCTGTATTTTTAGCCACTAATTGATTTCCCCCACCCCTCAAAACGAGTTCCTCCCACTCTTTCCCCTCCTATTTATCAGCTCAATACTTTTTAGGTTACACACGTCACTTCTGAAATCTGGAGCACAGGAGTCATCTAAGTAAGACATTACAAAATCTTTTTTTTGCGGTGGGAGGGAGTCTCTTAGTTATCCTAGCTAGCATCTGTGGGAGGACAGAAATTTTAATATTACCTAACTGCTAAATGTAAGTTTCCTGTTGAGCTGGTCTCGAAAGAAAAAAATGTATTGCTTCTTTGCCATTGTGGTTCTGAAACAGAATTCAAGTAAGATAAAGTGTAGAAGTTACCTTTGGAAATGATAGCGGAGTAGTAGGTGTTTTAGTTCCTTTTTAGCTTTAGCTTACAGGCAGCTCCTAGCTCCCTGTTGTTGAAAGATATTGTAGATCATACCACAGACGTACAAAGAGCTTGGAACCAGCATGTTACTTACCATTGGTTGGCATTCTTGTCACTCATTTGCTTTTTTCTTATTAAGCGACTTTCATGCTTCTTGTCCTTCCCCTGGATCATAGCTTCCTTACCATTCCTTTGATTGAGGACTGCTCCCATTCAGTAAGCTCCATTTTTTTTTTTTCATTCAGCACTCAATGAAAGTGGCTACTTTTTTTTTCACTTTCCCTCGTGTGCTACTTTTCCCTTCCAAAACCTTGACTCTGTGCTCCCCCAACAGCTTCCTCCTCCCAACCCCAAGATCATCCATTCCTTCCCTCGCTCGTTTATTTTTTAATTTTTATTATTCCCACCCACCTCAGACTCTTCTTTTGCTCCATGACTTCTTTTTGCTGCTGTCCCCCCTTTGACTTCTCCCTCTCCTTTGTTGCCCCCCACCCCTTTTACATTGCAGTCTTTAAAATTACAATTTTTTTAATTTGCAATTTTTGGGGCTGTCCGACAAGTGTGTTTGCTTTCTGGAAACGTGCTTTTGTGTGCATTTGAATTCCCTTTTTATATCTTCACTTCCCACTCCAAGTGCCGCCCGTCATTTTGGAACGGAAAATTAAAAGCAAACAAAATGGCTGTACAGCATGTGCATAATAGATCAAAAAGCAGCAGCGGCTCCTCCGCTAAGGCAGAGGAGCGTCGCCCCACTGCTGTAAGAGCAGTACAGAGAAAAATAAAATGATAGTAATGGGACGTTACTATCATTTTATTTTTCCGTTCCTAGGTGCGGGGAGGGGAGGGGTGGGGCTGGCCAGAGCATGAGCAGGGTGAAGAGTGGAGATCACACTGTAAGTGTGCATAACTTCTTGGCCAGCCGTCTTGGGCCGGCCAAACAGTCATGCGCACTTTGCATATTCCCCACCAGGCTGTAATACACTGCCTGGTGGGGAACATGCACATGCTTCCTGTCCTCTTCGGGGCGCTGATCCACATTGCAGCGTTTTTATTGGCTTTGGGGAGCCGGGGAGCCCGGGTGCTTCCTGCGACGGAGGAGCAGCGGCTGGTGATACGACCAGTAGGTACGTTTTCCATTTATTTTTTTATTTTTCATTTCTTTTTCTAACCCCCCTCCGGCCATCATTCCCTACCAGCTGCCACTGTCAAAAAGGTGAGACCCAATGACTTGCCATTTCTTGTTGATGCTTCCATGCGATTAGTCCAAATCTCGGTGTGGATGGATTTCCAGCTGTTGGGGGAGCTTCTTGGAAGAGTTTACTGTGTTGTTTGGGCCCCTGTTGAGATATTTACAACTAAATAAGCACCTGCCGTGCCCATTGTTTTTCAGTTTTGCGGGAAGCTACATTAGTGCTATTCATGCATTATACAAACAAATATAACATAACAAAACCAAAGCATAGCACATGCTTTTACATTGTAAATAACATTAGTATCTAAGTCCAACTTTACTACATATTTTGTCAGCAAATGAAAGGCTGAGAGGGTCGGGATTTCTGCTTGCTACCTTCCAGATTACGATGGCACACTTAACTGTTGTACAGCATGCAGAAATTTCCATTTTGATAAATCCAGTCCCCTCGTTGCTAACTTGGCTGAGTTCTTCTTTTATTTCTGAAGATGTGTACTGTATAAAGGCAGGAATCACCTAGTACGACGTGTGTATTTACGGGAAATTGTCTTTTGAGCATTGAGTCACAACAAGGCATTTCAGCACAGACTAACTTGTGGCAGATCATTAGGAACTGCTTCCCCTAATATCATCATAATTGGCTTTACTTCCTGCTCTGTGCAGCGCTCGACTAATGGGGAACTAATTGGATCAACTGGCAGAAAGCTTCTGTTGTACTATGTGTCTGACAGTGATGAAGTAATCCTACTGTGGATACAGAAGCATGTGTGGAGGAGGGGAGAGCAGCTTAGTCAGTGGAAACCAAGGTTTACGTGTGCAGCCTGAATGATAAATGTATTTTTAGTCGCCTATGGGAGAGTGTTCCCTTACATCAGGGCGCACCTGCATTTGTTTTATGCATGGTTTGCAACTAGAAACGCACACATGCCATACTGCATAAGTTGTGAACCTACAACAGAAAACGGAACAGCGTCGTCTCTTAGAAATGCTTGAGCAGAATTCCAATTCCCTTTTTGCATAGGTAAAGTGGGCCATTGCATTGTATATCAGTGTTTCAAAGAGGTGCGATAACACAACAGAAATGGTAGTAGTTTTTTGTTGTATTGCATATGAAAGTGTTCTGCAGTAGAAACCGCAACAGAAATGTAGAGAAGCCTATTAGATTACAAAGAAGCAAAATATACAAAAGAGTTGAAAAATAGTGGGGGAATGGGATGTGGTTAGGTAGACGTTTAAGGTTGGAGCTGAGTCATGTTTAGGGGTGAGGGTTAGAATAATGTGCAGTTTGAGGGATGGTATGAGATAAAGCATGCAGACCAATGTAAAGGTCAAGATTCAAAAAAAGGGATTGGGTTAGGGTGAGAGGCACTTTAGGGGTTGAGTAAGGATTAAGGTCCAAGTAACTTAACAATGTAAGAGAAGGTGCTATGGTTGCTGTTGGAGTGAAGGTTAGTGTTCATATAATAAGGTCTAGGGCGCAGTTGCGTTCAGGTTAGATTTGGGATGGGGCTAGGGTTAGATTAATGGGAGGTGCAAGTGATGACGTAAGGGGTGGTGTAAAGAAGGAAAGAAGGTACAGGGGAAAGATGGAATGGATGGCGCTATCCATTCATTTGATTGATTTTTTTATGGCATGCTTATCCAAGACACTTTACAGACTATAACGTAAATGTTATAGGGTTATCCCCAGCAAATGTACACACAACATATTAGGAAAGAAAAGATTAGGGTAATGGTTAAGAAGGGAGTAAAACTGAGGGATTAGGTAAGGGTTTATGAATGTCTGTGTGCAGGTCTCTAATGCATGGGCAAAAAAAAACACTTTTTTAATCTGTGCGTTTTTTTATTTTCAATATACTTAAGTGTTAGCAACAGCTTTTTTTACCGACGTGATTTTATCTGCTTTCTGTATTTTAGATGTATTACATACAGTCATAAAAGTGCAGCTTTTGGGACTCTGTGCTGATTTGAAAATGATAGATAAAATGTGGTGGACCCTGCCAGTCTTAATCAATTGGTCTGACTGGCTCCTGATTTGCAGCATTACAAGACTTCTAACCAAATAAAACATTTTGTGCACACCATACGAGACAGTGAGTGATTAAATGGATATTTTGGTCTCCAGGGTTGTGACTTCCGCAAAAATCTCTGCGAAAATTCCGGTGGACACTTAATTTGTTCCTCACTTCCCAGACGATGATTAAATAAGAGGAAGAGTTAATGATTAACAATAAGTTATTTCCAGAGGAAGAGGTGCAGTAGTTGCACACTGTAATGTAGCCACAATCCTCTTAGAGCAAGTGTCTACCTAACTGCACATAGGTCCGTGCTCTGGGTTTCTGGTCATTCGTCCTGCACAGATTCGTAGACTGTGAGCGTAGAAGGTGAAGAGGATGGCTTTTTCAGATCACATCTGAAGTAGTCTGGATGCTGGCCTTATAAACATGTAAATGGAAGGAGCGTTAAATATGCTGCCTGGTACGCTCGTTAATTTTGCGTTCTAGGGGCGAGGGAAAACGGAGATTGTTTGAGCAAGAGAGAGCTCAACAGATTTAAGTAGGTTAACATCTTTAATTAAGGAATTGGGGCCACAAGGTGTGCACGTGTTTTGCAGCTAAACAGGCCAGTTTTAAATGTGATATCTGTGAATCTTTGAGCAAAGATGACTAATGAGTTAGACGCTCAGCCTTTGAGCCTTCTGAAGTCGGTAAATTAAATTAAATTGGGTAATAGCACAAGTCCAGTTATTAACTGGAAGTGTGGTACAATGTGCTGTAAAAACACAAGTTATTTTCTGGACTCTGTTAAACTTAAGTATCTCCAGTAAAGTGTACATTGCATCATCTTTTTGCTCTACAACATGATGATATTGAAGATCGGTTTACCAGCATAGTGTCAGTGGTTTCATTGTGCTTTAATAGCTGCATGCATGGCAAGGGTATTATCAATGCTTTAGTTTATGTGCTTGAAGGTAGTCGTTAGTGAGATCCTCTAAACAGTGAAGAAGTAACCAGCTTTCATTTTATCTAGAGAGCAATGAGTGGTTTGTATGGAGGAGGAGGAGGCAGTCAAGTTCAGATGAAGTGATGTAACATTTTTGTTTTTTTACAAAACGCCATGATCTCTTCCTTGGTTGCAGTCTGCTTGAGGCTTTAATTTATCGACCACTAGTAGTTGCAATTCTTTCGTTTTGGGTCATGATAGTCTCTAAGGCACGATACGTAGGCTTCTTTTATTGGAGGTTGCATGGGGCTTTGTTGACATTGAAGAAGGGGGTGAGCCCCTGCGACATTGAAGAAGGGGGGAGCCCCTGCTGATCTACAACAGTGGGAAATGGCTAGATTACTTATCTTCTCGATATTTAAGGATTGTTTGAATGGAGTGGGCCAGGTATTGCATGATGGGAGGCACTTATCAAGGGTTAAGAACGTGCTCATTGACCATCAGCAGTTGATAATTTCAAGGTGGACAGTCTCACTGCTATGCTTTTGGCAAACCCAAAATTGAGATGGTGATAGGAAGGGATGAATAAGTTAGTTGTTGTTGGATTGCAGCCTCCTGCATAAACTGGGCAATCATAAGAAGTCATGTTGAGAGTTTTCCTGTTTGAATTTGAGTCTTCCTTTAGGTATTGTGGAGGCAGTATTTCAGATTGGGCAAATATTCAGGCCTACGGTAGTAGCCAAGCCATGAGAACTTTCCTTCAAATGTCCATTTAGAAATCAGTCCAATTGGAATGGATAGGCTTGCTTGGAAAGAAGAAAACAAATGGATAATCTTGATTACTTTTCTAGTAGGAAAGGGGCTGGTTTGTGTTGGGGATGGAAATGAAGGAAGGATATAGTTATTACCAGCAAAATTGGTGGCGGTTGTGACTTTTTGGTTTGAAGTAAACCCTTTCTCATTTTTATTAATTTTATATATTAAAGGACAGATACTCGCACAACTCCTGGGTTAGAGGCACACTAGGTGAAAAAATAGGTGGTGCTGGAAAACGTTTCCTCTCTAGGATCACCTTTTATTGCTGCCTACCAGACAGTCTGGTTGTAAAAGATCTATAGTGGGCTCACTAGGAACTTACAATGGGCTTACCGCTCATCTATTGCTTACAGTTGGTTTACTTTGTCACTCGTATTTGCTTGCTTCTTATTTAATGGCTTTCTTTGTCCCATCTTGTCCATCTGGTGGTTGTCTCTCCTGTGGAGCATAACCTGTTTACTATCATTTTATTGGCTAACTTGTATTCTCCCACTCCTCACTTTTAGGGAATTACTTTTTTATTTTGGTCAAGCAGTCCATGAGTGAATGTGTTTTCCTGCTTTCTTCCTAGTCTAAGTCTCCTCCTGCCCTGTACTTGCATTCCACGCTCAGGGTTGCTCTCTCCCTCATGGGTTGCTCTGTCTCTCATTTGCTTTTCTCACTTCCTGCGCTCCTGTTGCTCGCTCTCTCTCTCGGGCGTTTTTCCACATTCTTATCCGAAGTTACTCTCTCCTTTTCTGCTTTTACACTCCTCGCCCCACCTGTATTATTTTTTTGTTATCCTTCTCCACCCGCTCCCCTCTGCTTCTCCCCACCCGCTCTTCCATATCTCTACCGGTCTTTTATTTTTTATTTTTTACTTACATTTTTTTACATTTGTTTTTAATGGAACTGCGGCAAAATGCTTCTTGCTTATCCACTTACAGCAAAGTGATTTGGCGGTACTCAGATCTGCTTTTTTTATTTCTTTTTTTTACCTGTTCATCTCGGTCTAGCCTTTGAGATTGCTTTAGTTGGTACACCAGACATAAGGTTCTCGCAATTTCACCATGTTATAATGACGCTAGAGATCCCCTGTTAGTTTTCGTAATCTCATTAAAGCAATCATTTTAACAGAGTCTTACAAAGTTAATAATTGTAAAGATGTTTTGTGAAAGGTCACGTTACCTGAAAAGTTTCACCTAGCTGTAAATTTTGCCACCATTGACAGTCGCATACCGGTTTTGCCGTTTTATATATTTTTGCAGCAAGTTTCTTCTATTCCGGGGAGTTTGAACAGTAAATGCAGGATTTTTGCTTTGTTTATGCTTTTTTTCCTACTACTTGAACTTGTCAGAAAGAAGTATGCAATGACTAAAAGCTTGCTGAGTTAAGTTTAGCGATGCATGTAGTGCGTAAAAAGGCTGCTGTGAGCTTAATTAGAAATCAGAAGTGCCACATAGTCAAGGGACTAGGTAGATGTCCTTTCGAAGAGGTGTTCTCATTAGATTTTCTTTTGGAGTTAGGTGATAAATCAGTAATGGTAAGGGTGGCCAATAGCCAGCTACATTTTTCGGGTCCCATCCCTGAAGGTGCTGACCCGTCTGTATTTAGACTAAAACCACTGATATTCACTAGCTGTATTTGGCTATAGAGCCCAGCAAACCACCTACTGTGGCTTTATTTGATGTCCAGATCATCCCATTGGTTCTTTTGTAGCAACGCATATGCTGAAATGTCCAATATGAAGTTGTGAGTGGAATACTGAATAGTCACACGAGTCATTTTAACTCTAAAGCAGCTCTGTGACATATGTACCATAAATTCATCTTAGCAAATTTGCCTCCAACATAGTTTCGTGTGAATTTGTTGTGCCATTTCATGCAAAATTAGTTAGACCTTTTAGATCTTTTTTAAACCAGCTGCAAAATATGCACTTGAGCCAATGATTCACAGTGTGTGGTTTTCAAAACACATAAATCTGCTTCTGTAGTTTTACTCCTACTTTTGGGGTAGATTTCCACATTTTGGAGAAATGATTCCCCAAGAGAAATGGAAAATGATTTCTAGACATCCAGGAGTAGTTCTACTGAGCGAAACATACTGATGCAGATTTTCTTCTAATTCGAAATTTCACAAGAATAAATCGTGCAAAAATATGCATTTGCTCAGGTGACTGTGGCTAGACCCTTCTTTTATCCTCACATGAAATATAGGGAGTCTAGTTGTTCTTTTTCCCTTTTATAAACTAAAGACACTTGCTCTTACCTCTCAGTATTAGTTTAGCTTGTGTTTCCTGAATGTAATTTATCTGCAAAATGTTCGTGAATAACCACAAATGTACTTGTTCAAACCTTATGTGCCGCACCCAGTTTTTAGCATTTAGTTTTGTATTCTATGGTGCTCTAAGAAATAAGGTTAAATGCAGCAGATCTTAAATAATAAGCTGCTCTTGTGGTAGGATTCCCCCACCCCAAAATTACTTTTTATTACGCCAGTGCTCATAATGCACTGATCGATACCAAAGGGGATGATGGACGGAGCGTTAGAGCAAATCAAACATTCACCCCCAGTCAACTCATCTGGGTTTAATCCATCATCATCCTTTAGCTCACTCCACCACCCCAGTTCAGACATGGACATATGCAAATCAGTCTGACCCTGTGCCTCATGGAAACAGTCCAGCCCGAACTGCTAAGCCATGTCTTTCCTGGACCAGAAACGAGCATCCTGGGACCGGTTCCGGGTTCGTAACCCTCATCAGCCAGGCGATCTTGAATCCAGTGGCAAAGTGAGCAAGAGACCCACGCCTGGGCATACCCTACCAACTTTGGGCGAACAAAGCGATACCAAAGGGGATGATGGACGGAGCGTTTGAGCAAATCAAACATTCACCCCCAGTCAACTGATCTGGGTTTAATCCATCATCATTCTTCAGCTCACTCCACCACCCCAGTTCAGACATTGCCATATGCAAATCAGTCTGACCCTGTGCCTCATGGGAACAGTCTAGCCCGAACTGCCAAGCCATGTCTTCCCTGGACCGGAAACAAGCATCCTGGGACCGGTTTCGGGTTCATAACCCTCATCAGCCAGGCTATCTTGAATCCAGTGGCACTGATAGCGGTAATTCTGTGTCAAAGAGTAACGTGGAATTAATCTGATTACTCTGTCGTAATGAAATTTTGCCAAGTCTTATTCTTAATGACAGATTGTCTGTGCTTGTAGATGCTTTCAAGCCTTTTGGCATGATGTGCAACATGATTTGTAAATCATCATAAATCAAACACAATTGGCTCTGCTTATTATCATAGAAAAGGAGTGTTTCATGCAGGGAGAAAACATGCGGCTTGATCATTTGCTAAAGTCACCTAAAGCATCACTGATGGGGACCCGAACCTCCATCAGTAAATGAATGGAAACCAAGTATGGACTAGTTTTACACATTTGAAAGGCCAATTTATGAATCAAGGGAGTGCCCCGTAAGGACAAAAAGGTATGGGGAGAATGGATTCCATACTGAGAATTATTGATACTCTGCAATATTGAAAAATGTGTTTGTGTTGGGATGTGGGCATCCTTGTTGCCTCAACGATGAGCAATGCGAAGCGAGTCCAACTGAGTGATGCTGGTGCCGTAGAGAATTTGTATGCAAACCACAAAACAATGCTGGATTATTACTTAGTAATCCTCTGTCTCTGTGTAAGACTTTTTTCAATTGCTTATCTTTGTATAAATATCAAATAAAAAGATTTGGGAAACATTTTGTGATTTAAAATAAAGGAAAAGCCGTATTCTAATACTCCTTATTCTTTCTGAAATGGATTCTTTTTAGATATCGCTTACAGACTGCTTCTATCTGTCTGTTGTCAAAGTCCTGTTTTGGACAGGGCCCGTACTTACAGTGGGCTTCAGGCTAGCCCATTGGGTACCACTGATTGGAAGTTTTTGACAATCATATTTGCTTGCTTCTTATTTGATGGCTTCTCTTGCTCTTCTTGATTTTGTCTGTCCCATTGAGCATAGATTCTTTACCATCTTGTATGACGTATCCTGTCACTGCTCACATTCAGGGAACTACTTGTTTCTTACTCTTTTAGCAGTCCTTGGAATTGCAAGTATTTGTTTTGCTCCCTTCCTTGCGTGCTACTTCTCCTCCAAACACCCGCTACCACTGCGTGCTCCATGTTGCTCTCACTTGCCCCTCTACATCCAGTCCATCCATTCTCCAACCCTCCTGGGTCTTTTTTATGCTTTTTTTTATTGAAGCTCCTCCGTTTCTCACTTACTCGCCCCGACTGCTCCCCTCTTCGTATCTGCACACCTCCTCTCACATTCATTAAAAAAAAAAGAAAAATGTAAAAAATATTAGAGCCTAGCAGCACCAATTTGCTGCCAGGCTGCTCATTTTAAGTACTTGCATTTTCTTTTTCTTTTTTTATTTAATTTAACGCTTCAAGATTAAAATAAAAATGACGTCTGTGACATTCTGTAAGTACATACATGTGTGGAGACCTATGCGTATGTTTTTCCAATGCTGGTCTACTGAAGGTAAGACCTATTGGACTTGCCAATGCTGGTTTTACAATGAAATTATGATGGGCTGATACTGAGCGAGTCGCATGATTATTTGACATCAGTTCTACTTTTTACACAATGTGACGTCGAACACTAACTAACGTGCAGAAGTTGAAGGGGAAATGGCAGTCCAAGCAGTAATGTTTTTTTTTCAATGCTGAATTTGATTGATACTTCTGAGTGTCCTTAAACCTCATTACTGGGTTTGGAATGGGGTATTAACAGTTACTCAAAATGGCATACAGATAACTGTAATCCACCATGGCTGTGGTGAGCTTGTTCTGTCACAAGCAACTCTGACTCCTCATCACTGCGTGAAAACAGGAAGACCAGACTTCGCTCTCCTGCCTTGAATTTCAGGTTCAGTTTCCTAAATTCAGTGCTGAGCACTTGCAGACCTGCCAGCTCACACGGTGCCACCCTGTATCGCACAATATTGGCTTCCTTCACACGTTCTCATGGTGTTGAGCCGACATCGCACAGTGGCAGGAAAAACGAGTCGGAAACCACTGCACAGACTAGTGCATTTCCAGCTAGTCTTTGGAAGCTTCTAACAGCCGGCCCCATTGAGCGGTGTGACTCAGCACCAGGGGGCCTGTTTTTGGGAGGAGGGTAGTTGGTTGGGTAAGGGACAGAAATGCCTCTTAGTTATTGGCAGGAGGCCCCGCCTCTTCCAAGACCACACCCACTCCTCACGTTGATTTTTTGGGGGTTTTTATTTTTTATTTTAAATTGGCACGTCTGCAGTTGTAAGAGTTGCTCAAGATCGTTTGGAACTAAAAGAAAAAGGCGGACAAATAACCCCTCCGGAGAGGAGAGTTTCAAGAAAGGACAAAGTCTGTTCTTCTCTAGCTGACGTCGGATATCATCATAACAATTATTCACTTTTCTTGTAATGAATAGCAGGTTTTGGCATTGAGTAGGCAGCAGTGTGATTCATTTCTTTGACCGAAATAAAAGAAATATCCTCAGGCGATCAGACATAAAATAGGATCCTGTTAACAACCTTGCATAGAGTTCCCATTTCATATCGCTTCCATGGGTTTCTTTTTCTACCCTTGATTTTGATTTGGTAAGCAACATAGCTGAATGATCGACTGGTGTTTCTTCGGATGATTATACTGGCAGTTATGCTTGCTTTTTTTATAAGCTGGTGAGTTACAAGACAGGCTGTTGGCTTAATGTGTGTAACGTTAAGTCACAAGGTGTAAAGAAAACAAAGATAATGTTTTACTTAGTGATGTTCACAATTGGCAGCAGAACCCATGGGTTCTGGCTACAACAAATCGAAACAGAACCCTAATATCACAGTGTACAGGTCCTTCTCTTGAATAATTCAGGCAAATCTTCCTTAAAGTTTTTAAGTAGTGCTGTAGAGTGCGATCATTGACCCACATACAATGGAGTTACTTGGAATTCTTATGAATCATCCTCTAGGAAACAGATATGGTCTCCTCCCGAAATAAAAATCTGACTTTGGAACTGCAGGACCTCCTCTTGCTTTATTATTATATTTAAGTTTGTAAAGCGCTCCGCTACCCGTAGGTTTCCCGGCGCTAAAAACCAAATGAGAGGGGGAGAATCAGAAAGGAAGGCTGTTACATATTGAATAACCAATTTTTTACCTGTCTGCGAAACTTAAGGTAGCAGGGTTCAGTTCGCAACCGGAGAGGAAGGGAATTCCAGAGTGAGGGGGCCAGCCAGGTGAAGGAGCGGCCACCCATTCTGGATCTTTTGATTCTAGGAACCGAGAACAAATGCTGATTAGATGATCGCAGAGTGCGGGGGGGACAGTAGTGCTGTGCCAAGGAGTTAAGATAGGGTGGGGCCAGGCCAGCATTTATTCTGTACATGAAGCAAAGGCCCTTAAATTTTGTACGGCTTTCAATGCGGAGCCAGTGCAGAGTGCGTAGAGAGTTGGAGGTAGGGGATGTATTGGGGAGTTTACAGAGCAGTCGCGCTGCCATATTCTGGACTGTCTGTAATTTACGAATCACCTCTTTGCAAGCTCCCAGGAGAAGAATGTTCCCGTAGTCCAGTCTAGAGGTGATTAAGGCCTGGACCACGGTTTTCTGAGTATCCTGGGGGAGCATCCAGATGATCTTACGCAACCACTGAATGATAGTGATGCAAGTGGAGGAAGTCCTAACCACGTGGTTTTTCATAGATAACTGGTCGTCAAAAATGACGCCGAGGTTGCGTGCTGTTTTAGATGGAATAGGTAGAGTGCCCATTTGAGAGGGCCAGTGTTGGGGTCCCCATAAGGTGGTATTATGGCCAAACAGAAGAAGCTCTGTTTTCCCCCCGTTCAGTTTGTTTGTTATCATACATCCAAGCTGCGATGTTACGGAGTCCTGTGCAGAGGGAAGAGGGGGAGGAGTGAGAACCCGCAGAAAGAGAGTGGATGACCTGGGTATCATTGGCGTACGAGTAAATAGTGAGCCCAGCTTGCTCCGCAATAGTAGCCAAAGGTCTGACATACAAATTAAAGAGCAAGGGGCTCAAGATGGAACCTTGCGGAACACCGTACGCCGATTTATAGGTTTGGGAAGCTGATGAAGAAGAGAGGACTTGGAAGGTACGGTCTGATAAAAAACTAACAAAAACCGTTGAGGGCTGAGCCGGTAATGCCAGATGATCTAAGGGCATTGATAAGAATGGGGTGGGAAACCGTGTCAAATGCGGCACTCAAATCAAGCAAAATGAGAGCCACGGTTTCCCCCCTATCCACTCTGCATCGTATGTTTTCAGAGACCCCCAATAGAGTAGATTCCGTCGAGAAACCTGACCTAAAACCGGATTGGGATGGATGTAAAATTCCCCTGGATTCAACATGGGAAGAGAGTTGAGAGTTGATGTGCTTTTCCATAATTTTTGAGAAAACTGGGAGAAGTGAAATAGGACGGAAGTTAGATGGAATGCTAGGGTCAGCATTGGCCTTTTTTAGCAGAGGCACTATCATCGCATGTTTCCATGCAGAGGGTACTGTAGCTTCTCTAAGGGAGGAGTTAAGAAGATCCATAATGAGTTCAAGGGACGAATTGTCCAGCGTTTTTAATATTTGAGGGGGAAAAGGATCCAATGGGGAGCTGGATTTGATTTTACTGATAATATCAGAGAGAGTATTGATGTTAAGAGGAACCCATGTGTCGATCAACTGTGAAGCAGGAGGACAGGTATCCCGTGGGACCCCTGAATCACAGGAGGTCGTAAGGTTAGATACTGTGGGGGGGGGGGGGTCTGCTGTGCAGGGGTAAGGGACCTATCCTCTAAAGTCACTCGATCAGATGATGTGATTGGGGCTGGTAGGTGAGACAGAGAAGGAGGAGGGGCAAGTTTTTCAAAATCAGAATAAATGGTATCAATTTTGGCGATAAAAAATTCAGCCAGAGAGTTGCACTGTGCAGTATCCAGACAAGGTGGTTTGGGCTGACACAGTGCACCCGAGAGTTTTTGTACTACCTTAAAAAGTGCTTTAGGACGATTTTGTGCCTCAAGGATAGTTAGGTTGACATGTTCAACTTTTGCAGTTTTGCATAGAGAGTGATATTTAGTTAAGGCAGCTTTGTAAATTTGCTTGGAACACAGATCATATTTTATGCGCCATTTGCGCTCGAGGTTTTTGCAGATGGTTTTTTCTTTTTTTAAAGCAGCTGTAAACCAGGGCGCAGGCGGGTGGTGAAAGTTGTGTTTTTGCATGCGCTGCGGTATGCAGGCATTGGCAGCATGTGCAAGCCAGGCATTAACAGCATCAGCTGCGTCAATACTAGTGACTTCCGTGAAAGGTCTAGAATTCTCAAGACAGGAGTTGAGTTTCTTAAAGTCCAATTTGTTCCAATTTCTGGATAGTCTAGATTCTGTAGAATTAGAGAGGGTGTTTGGTGGACAGCCAATGGTAACAGAGAAAGTCACCATATAGTGGTCAGACCATACAATAGGTAAAGGAACCTCACATATAATGGTTTCTAAATTACAAAGAATGGGGTCCAGCAGTTTCCCTGCTTTATGAGTAGGACCAGAATTATGTAAATTAATATTTAGAGCAGCCAAGTCCTGTAAAAGATTGCTGCTGGTGGAGCAGGAAAAATCATTCAAGTGCAGGTTCAGATCACCAATAATTGAAAAGTTTGTCGAATACTGAATTAAAGGTGCTACGTACTCTGGAAAGGTGGTGGCCCAGGAACTCGCTGGGCCAGGGGGGAGATAAATGAGCATCCCGGAGAGAGTAAAGTTGGGAGATAGCGAAAGTTTGAAAAGACCGGCTTCGCTGTTAGGTAGTTCAAAGTCTTCCCATTTGCAGAAGTACAGTCTATTATAAATTATGGCTATCCCTCCACCATCCTTCATTAATCTGTTTTTACCAACATAAGTGTAATTGTCAGGGAGAGCAGCAGCAATATCTGGGCCAGAGTAGTCTTTTAGCCATGTCTCAGTGAGGAATAAGGCTACGGGTTCCACCGAGACGAGTAGATCAAAGATCTCTCTCTTATTTTTGACTAATGATCTACAGTTTAAGCTGATCAGCGTCCGAGTCTGAGGCAGGTCTATAGATGTAGGTTTTGGGCGTGATGGCGGAAAATCAGATGAGGCTATGTTGGTTAGGGAGGGAAAGGATGTAAGGGGGAGAAAGCAAACCGGGCAGGTTAAAGGAACACAGTGAGGATTCATAGTAGTACAGTGAGAACAGTTTAACAAAATAAAAAAAGAGGTTTTGGCGTAAAGAAAAATCAGTTTAACTCTGCTAGTTCTGTCAGTTCCATGCCCTGAATTGCACATCTTATTTAGATCTTTTTAATCTCCACCATTACATGTAAGGGGTCTTCTGGTGTAAAGAAAAGACAGTTCTCTTGCGCCAGTCCAGCACTGCTAACAGGCACTCTACAATGTTCCTTTGTTTGATGATGTCAGCTTGGAGGTTGATGCCTATAGTGACATTCTCCCAATGGGTCCTTTGAGGAACCCTCCCGCTAGCATTCATATATGGGACATATTCAAGGTCACAAAATCACATTCACCGTTTCACACTATTCAGAGGCTCCTCCAAATCTAATCCTAGCTGTGATTTATAACAACCTATTTTCTTGGTTGGACTCTGCCAACTACTGAGGCTTGCTTTTAAGGCTCTTCTGGGATCATCTGTGCTGCGTTGATTTTTCATGTGAACGTATGTGTGCCTTTTATTCGGCATCATCAATTGACAACAGTTAGAGTTCTAGATAGGTGTAGACTGTGTCTGGGTAATTTCCAATTGAGCCACAAATCAAAGGATTTAGAGCAAAATGCAATCTCTGGATGGGTGTGTCTGTGGCTGAATACAGCAAAAACAGAGGTGTTGTTGAAGGTTAGCAATGACATCAATAACCTTTGTTTACATAGCCTCAGCTGCTGGGATATCTCCACACCTTACTATTCTCAGTACAGCACCTTGTGGTGGTGATGTACCTCTTACAATACAAGTGTTGTTTCCTAAGAGTCCTGCTGCTCCTTGAAACTAGATTAATGTACACCAAATACTTTTGAAAAAAAGTAATCATCATTTCTTCAAGGCACCCCTTTAAAAGGTCATCGTATCTCATTTATTGATTGTTTTGGTTTCCCGGAAAGTTATCTGGAAAGTAAATTCCATATTTAGAAGCATCTTAACCTTGCTCTAAATAAACCCCATTGCAGTGCATCTGTACATATTATGAATGTAATTACTTTTCAAGATATTCAGTAAATAGGTATTTTAACCCAATTTGTTTTTTTTTTTTAGTTGAAAACCACTCTATCCACAAAAGTATGCTTACCGCAAAGCCCACTGCTTTTCTTGGCCAAGAGATTTTATTCCAGAACCAATGCAGAAGTTGGAAGGAAGGTCTCTTTTTGTAATAATTCAGAAAAAACTGTGAAAATGTAATTATAGACAGTGTCTCCATAAACATGTTGCCACTAAAAGTTCTTTTTTCTCATCCAATGTGTATTGCCATTATACCCTGTAGCTCATTGCTGCTTTTCCCGTTCTAAGCCACCTCGACCAAACTTGTGCTCCCTGAGGACATTATATGAATTGTCCTTCATGTGAGAAATGTTATGCTTGCGTGTCCTATAGTTCGTGTTGTTAATGCTTAAGTTAATTACTGTCTCTGTTGTTTCTTGGCCTCCCCAATGCCCATGGAATGGGTTCTATTTTTGGCATGGTTACCCATGCACATGGCAGGATTCAGCACTCAGAGTTCACTATACTAGGTGCTTTCTGTACAACCTTTTCTCATCGTTGAATCAGTAATCAGTTGGCTGCTCATTAATTGCCCGATTCTCTCTCTTTTTAGCCTTCACTGCTTTAGTATGGAGATCAAACATTAGGCGTCTACCTAAATCCACAATAATTTTGTAGACTTCACATTCCTTTTCCCCCCGCTCTAATGTTTCAGGAAGAATCTTTAAATGCAAAACCATACTATCACATCTCACCTTTTCACTTTACTACTACAGCATAAAACATATCTTTGTTAGACTTACCTCCTTTTTCACACATGGAGGACTAGAGTATGGACTGAGATTTGTCAAAGAAAATTAGTTGCTCCCTGTATTAAAAAAAAAAGTCCCCCACAGTTTTAAAATAACTACTCAGTTCAAGACATCATTTAACGTTAGCTTTACCAAATGTAATATAAAATCATGATCCAGGCGTATGACCTAAGTCTGCAGATATTCTGCTACCTCATCATTTTTCTCAAAGGCAGCGCTAAAGAGCAAAAGGGTATTACAACTCTAAAAACAGTGAATTTTAAGGGGACTTGACTGTATGTGTGCTACTTCACCCTCATTGGCGACACTCTCTATTAATCTTCCTGTACATTTTATAATATGGAACAGCAAGTGCTTGTCATTGTTGCTCCTGAGGCCCAGTCTCCACTCAGTTCAACATCGGCATTGCAACACATGCTTGTTCTTCAAGGGTGCTTTAGTGCTTCTGATCTTGGTCCCAAAATTTGTATGGAACAATAAAACAAATTCACCTAGTGACATAAATACTTTTTGTGACTTATTTGACTCAAAACGATTCCTTGAAGCCAGCTATGACCAAAGATAGACCATGACAGTCAACATGAGGTTGACATCATTAAATATCTGGCAAATCAGTACCAGGGCGTACTTGGCTGATTACTCTTTCTCAAAGCATTTGGATGAGTTCAGGAGGAAACTCTAGAACTTCTTTGTCATTAAATAACAAACCTTGATGTAGCGTCCATTTCTTTCTTAACCCAGAAACAGAAAAATAATCTAGCAGTTGTGGACCAAAGGCAGTAGCCCATGCCAATTGCATATCTCAGTAGATGCAGCTTTCCATGTAGCCTTGCCACAGTCTTGGAAAAAAAGTCAGTCTTAGACCACACCTCCTTTAATTAGACTATCAGATCTCACACTTTGTCCGATTATTTGAGTGAGGCAGGCATTCTTCAGCAATGTAAAACTCCAGGATCCAGGAAAAACACTATTCAATTACAAGGCCATTGCCTTCCTAAGGACCACTACCTCAGAAAGAAAAAAAACGCAAGCATAGCAATCTTAAACTCTCTTTTGGGTGCTCATACTAACTGCAACTTGGTATCATTAAACCTCTGAGTGTTCCATTGAAATAATGTCACCTGATTTATCCAAAAAGCATCATTACATGGAAGGGAGAAGATGACCTAAGAACAACTTCTCTTGCACTGTTTTTGTAACTACAAAAATATTCCATGCCTAATAGTGGGTATCCCTCTGCCCCACAGTCAGCGACTCTCTCTCTCTCTCTCTTTTTTTTATCTTCTTTCTGCTTGATTGTAATTTACCAACCACGGGTGGACAATAACTTGACTGAAAAAATTTCTAGAAAACATGCAGCTTTTCTTATGTTACCTAATGTCTGCATTTATTGGGGATTTCAATCTCTATTGGGAACACGAAACAACTCTGCTGCAGTTGGCCTTAAACACTTCATAAGAGTGAACAGCTTTTTGCCACATACGTCAAAGGCAGCAGTCCATCCTTAATCACAGCAGTGGACATATTGAGTGCTGTCTAGAAATCCGTTGAGCTAAATTGGCCTTACCTCCAGTTATTTCCTCAACTGTTAATCATGAAATGCGCATATTGTGTGTGGACAACCGGAAAAAGACCTTATGATCCCAGCGAGCACAACACTGCAAGTGCTGAGATTGTCTCACGCCTAATTCACCTAACCTGACAGCCTATCGAAATGCCATACTCTTATGTTACAGTGAGACAATATCACCAGCCATTGACACAGTTGCTCCTCTTAAAAACAAGCATTCGCATAGCCAGTAGCTCTCACCTTTGAGAGCAGTTGGCTCTATCAATGTTTTACCATGTTGCAGAGCAGCACAGCTAAACTTTTGGGGGAAATCGCCATGACGTGGCCAGCGCTGGCTGTGTCAGAACGCTTTTTTTCAGTGGGTAGTAGGGGGTGCAAACAGCATGCCCGGAGACGCACTCGGGCAAGTAGCAAGCGATGACAAGGATGCAACGAAAAGGTCCTCAAACCGAGCGCTCATGGCCGAAGGACACCTATAAAGAAATCAGTCAATACTTAGTCCATGCGCCACATTGAAGTGAGAAACACATGAAGAGGAAGTAAACCCTGGACCTGTTGACCAGTGACAAGCAAGGAAATAAGAGAGGCATTGAAGCCAACCAGTGGTAAGTAACGGGTGGGCTCTAAGCCATTTTAAGTTTTTTGTTCTCCCTTTCTCGCAGACCATGCATGTGCTGTCTTAGGCAAGACCTAAAAGGCGCATAAAACGTTTAGCTCATTCGTACTCTGAAGAGCTAAATAATCAAAGAAAAGAACGGCACAAAGCGAAGAAATGGCAAAAAATCCTGTTCCAACCAATCTTCTTTACCTCAAACAGGAAGAACATTTTTAGAACAACAATATATACACAGGTAAGACCTATTTTTTGAGTACACAAATCACTCATGCCAGAAATGGACCCAAAATGATTATCAGTCTGCTCATGAATAATATGGTATATATGACAAGAGCACTCCCTATGCCAGTTAGAACCTGGGCATTCAGTATATGCTCAAAACAATGGTTCAATTGGAATTCATTCATGTAAACTTTGTAGTTAAGCAATGAAATGTCCTGTGAGTATACAGTTATTGTAATAAACCACTAATACACTAGTCTTATGGGTGTTTTTAATTAAACCAGAAAAGTATAGTAACTACACACACAGTGTAGTAATTTGTAGACCACATAGTAATTGTACAAAGGTCACATTCAAGGTGCATTAAGCAGACCAATCAACAAATGTGCACTGTGTCCCAAGGGAAAAAAAGCAAAAAGAAGTGAAGGAGGTGACAATTTCATGTACAGGCAACAACATTCGATATGTGTTGATAAATGCACACATATTTGAATCAATGAAAGTTCTTTTAAGCCAGCAGTAATTAGCGTGCTTTGCTGTTGACGGCGTTTTCAACTCTTTAGAAATGTCGAGTTCTCTTCGGGACAGTGAGATCAATTAAATGGTAGTCACAAGGTTGTGATTGGATAAAGGAACCAGGATGCGGAAGAGTTCCAGTGAAACCCAGATTATCTTCTTATAATGAATGTTATCTCCAGTAGTAAACCGTCTCTTAGAGAGGTTTCTAGCTTATTTATTGTTAAAGGCATTTGTTAAAGCTTTAACTGTTGGTTGTTATCACATTGTGTTACAGACTCCAGACAGGTATTTATTTACATGTAATCTCACAGAATACTGTGGGAGGCAAGGGTTTTTGTGTTGGCCAGCCTCTGACCAATCCTGGGTTTTTCACCTTGTTGAGTGGGGTTGTATATTGTTTTGCAAGCTGTATTTCTCTGTAAATTTGCAATTCCATAACTGTATGAATGTTGCCTGTTTATGGGCTCTTGAATAGGTTGGTGTGGGGTAAGGTGTGCAACCAATGGTTAAGGGAAGAGACTTCATTGGTTCATGGAGAAAAGTCATGCTAGATTTCATACGTTTGAACTGTTATTATGAAACGTGATAACAAAACCATTAGGCCTGACTTACTGATTGTAAAAATTGTGTGTTAACGACAATAGGCTTTTAAGGAAGGCTTGTTAATATACTGTGCTAAAGCCTGTTGGTTACGAATTTTGTTACATGGAATCCCACTGATTTCTGTAGTAGGCAAGGGTTTTGATGTTGGTGATCCATCTGAACAAACCGTGGGGACAGAAGATAAGCACTATAATAATCCTTGTTAGGCTCTCTTAGGAGAGATCGTATTTTACTTTACCCACTGTAATTTTGTAAACATTTGCATTTTTGTGACTGTATGCCTGTTGGTTGCCTTAGAGAAGAGATTTGAGGTCAGCTTTGACGATCCGGATAGAGGTGGTGACACGGAGCAATGGAGGAAGCGAGTTCCAGATTCTCACCGCATTACCTGAGAACGATTGAGCCATCGATCTTTCCCTTTTGAAGGAGGGGGGCTCAAGCAGAAACTTTTCCGCAATCTCAGAAGGTCTCGAGCCTCCAGACATTTTCAGTTTACTCGCCAGGTAACAAGGGGAGGAAGTGTGCAAGGCTTTGTGGGTGATGCAGGCTGTTTTGTAAATAGATCTTGCCTCGATGGTAAGCCATCGAAGAGAAGGCAGGATAGGAGTGGTATGGTCACTTAGTTTGGACCCTGAAATAAAGCGAGCTGCTGAATGGAGGACAGATTTGAGGGGGGAAGAGGTGAGATTTGGGTAGGCCAGTCAGAAGAGAATTGCTGTAATCCAGTCTAAAGAGAACTAGCGATTGGACCAAGGTTTTTAGGTCTTTCTCCGGGAAGAACCGATGAATCCCCCACAGAAGGCGCAGCTGGTAACGTGCGTTCTTGGCAGTGGAGTTGATGTGGGAGATTAGGTTGAGTCTTTTGTCAAGTATGACACCTAGGGATTTAGTGCGGTCGACAATGATGGGTTTATTGTTGAGTAAATTCAGCTGATCCATCCAGGATTGAACAGGACGCGGGGAGAGAGAGGTAGATAGGAGGAGGAATTCAGTTTTGAAGGGATTGAGAATGAGTTGGTGAACTAACATCCAGTTGTGAATAGAGTTGAGAGTAGAGTTGAGTAGTGAGAGACCTTGTGAGGAAGATATCTTGAGGTAGATTTGAGTGTCATCCGCATAGAGATGGTAGTGGATGCCAGATTTACTTAGGAGGTTCCCTAATGGTTCCAGATAGAGATTAAAGTGGGTACAAGGATAGAGCCTTGAGGGACGCCTTGACCAACCGCCAATGGAGACGAAAGACTTCGCTATCTTGATCATTTGGGATCTCTCCAAGAGGAATGAGGCAAACTATTTAAGCACTGTGCCTTCCACGCCCATTCTCTGTTGAAGAGTGTTAAGGAGGGTGTTGTGATTAACAGTGTCAAAGGCTGCAGAGAGGTCAAGAAGAATCAGAAGACACGATTCCCCAGTATCGAGTATATGCAGCGCATCATCAATCACTTGCAGCAGGGCTGTTTCAGTGCTGCAATGTTGAATGCAGCCAGACTGGAACACGTCAAGGAGATTAATGTCCATAATATGTAGGGGAAGTTGTTTCACAACACATTTTTCTGTGATTTTCGAAAGAAGAGGGAGGTTTTTTTTTATAGAAGAGGGGTAACCTGTCCTGTTTTGAGGGCAGCTGGGAGGGAGCCTTGACTGAGGAAGAGATTAACTAGCCTGGTCCGGTAAGAGAGGGTATTGGTGTAGAAATCAATGGCGATTACACTAGGGACGGGGTCAGATGAATGGTTGGAGGGTTTGGTTTCGAGGATGCATTTGAGGAGGTCATCTTCCGAGATGGCGGCAAAGTTCTGCCAAGTGACTAAGGATTTTCGCTCCTCAATGGGGGTGGGGTGGGTGACCTGATCCACCAGTGATTTGACCTTTTCATCAAAGAATATAGCAAATTCTGCTGCTTTCTTTGAAGAATCCTCAGGCTTGGTGGTTTGGGGAGAGCAGTTTGGGTTTTTGATGAGGTCAAAATGTTTTTTGAGTCTGTTTTTGGCTGAGTCGAGGAGCGATCTGAATTGTGATGCTTTTTCATGGAAGATGTGCTTGTGGTATTTGGATCTTGCCGAACGTAAATGGGAGAGATTGGAGGTGGATCGAGATTGTCTCCAATGTTTCTCCAAGATTCTAAGGTTATTACTTTCATCATAGAGAGCTTTATTGAACCAAGGTGCTGAGGGGGTGGGTCTTTTCCTTTTGCTTTGGAGTTGAGCGACATTACTGATTTCGACTGCTAAGACGGAGAGGCAATGGGAAGTGAGATCGTTGACATCCACGTTAGGGTCTAGTCTAGGAAGTGAACGCATAGGAAGATCTGCCTGTCACTTTGAGAATATTGGTCACTGATGAAGTCTGTGAGTTCCTCGAAAAAGGAAGAGCAGTTACCGGGCGGGTGGTAGATGGCATGGAATCTGAAGGGTGAGCCGTGATGTACTTGAAGTTCTAGGGATAGGCATTCAAATGTACGGAAGATGGTAGAACAGGCTTTAATTTGAAGGGAGTTTCTGAAGATGATAGCGACACCTCCCCAATTTTGTCTGTTCTGTCGTTTCTGAGGATAGAGTAGTCTGTAGATATCAGAAGATCAAACAAAGTATGAGAGGAGTCATTAAACCAGGTCTCCTTGAGGAAGAGCATGTCAAGATTGTAGTGGGTGATAGTGTCAGAGATTTCCAGTTTGTGTTTGATTTCAGATCTGCAGTTGTGGAGCAAACAATGTATCTCTGACGCAACTGTTTTGGTAATGGGGGTGTTTGGGTTGTTAAGGGAGATAGGGATAAGATTCTTGTATGAGGGTGCCAGGGAAGAAGAAGAAGGCTGGTTAGTTCTGACAGAAGAGATGGTCTGAATAGTTAATTAAGTGGATTTTTTGGGAGAGGAAAGTAGAGGGGGATTGACGTTGGCAGTCTTGTAGCTAGCGAGCAAGTTGGCGGTGTCCGCGGAGGACAGACTGTGGCTTGCTTCATTGGGGCGCGGGAGCAAGGAACTCCTCGGGAGGTTGTTAGGGAAGAGGGATATCTTAGCACTTAAAAGTGAGATGGACGCTTCAAGCTGGGAAATGGAAGAGATGAAAGAATCAAGTTTATTTTCCAGGAAGAGGAGGGCTGAGCACGGAGTGTTGGGTGGCTCGATGGTTAAGGGAGGGAGTGCAGTAGGTGAAGGAGGACAGGGAGAGGTGGGGAAATGGGCGGATTGGGGTGCAAGGGTAGAAGCTGGGGAAATATGGTGGTAGAAAGGAGTGGATGGTGTTACAGCGATAGTTTTACTGGTGTTGAGCAGAGGGGAAGAGTAGAGATCATAAGTAGGAGGAGACAGTTGAGGAGTAGAGAGGGAGGGAGGTGGAGGGGGGAAGGTGGGAGGGTCAAAGGAGGGCCGGAGATACGGGAAGATGAGAGGAGAAGGGGCTGTACAGGGAGGGGAAAGAGGGGAGTCAATGGCAGGCCAGAGGTATGGGGAGATGAGGAGAAGGGGCTGTACAAGGAGGGGAGGGAGGGGGTCAAAGGAAGGCCAGAGGTATGGGGAGAAGAGAGAAGGTGCTGGACAGGTACCGTAGGCTATGAAAGGTGAATGTAGGGGGACAGGCACCAGGCAGAGTGGGGGGCATTGGGCTAAATGGTAGTTGGGGCAGGAGTTTGGGACTGTAAGGTGAGAGGGAGGGAGGAGGATGGAATTACCGAGAGGGGAGACAGGGTTGTGAAGCATAGGAGGATGAAGGGGAGGTTGAAGAGAGATGGGAGGTGTAAGAGAAGAATTAAGTGTACGAGGGAAAGGGAAGAGCAGAAAGGGATGAGGAGAAGGAGGGAGGAAAGGGGTAAGGTAAGGAAAGTTGATCGGTAGATGAGGTTGTAAGAAAGGTGGATTAAGTAGTGGGCGATGGGTAGGATTAGGGGGCGAGAGATGGCATTGGAATATTGGAAAGATGCAGGGTGGGTTAGGGGAAGCCGGAGGTAAAGCAGACAAGATAGGGGGAAGATCAAATTGGGAAGGGGGAAGAATGAGAGGAGGGAGCAAGAGAAGGGGGGGGGGGAGACCAAGGATAGACCTGTGACTCCAGGGAGAGCGGTCTGAAGAAATATAGGCGGGTCAGGGTGAGAAAGGGAGAAAGTAGAGGAGCTAAAAGAAGAAGAATCGAGGGAGATCGGAGTCGCATGGGTGGGACAAAGGGAGTGGAAGAGGTGGTCTAAGAGAGAGAGAGACAGGAGTCTGTAGCTTGCATCATGACCGTGCCATTGTTATAAAGTGTAATGCTGTGAGAACCATTAAAGCAAGCGGAGGGGGACATTTTTAGCCGCTGCCCATGTGGGATAGAAGAGGAGGAGGAGGAGACGTTGAAGCAAATGAAGAAGCTGGAGGACCAGGAAGGGATGTAGTGAGTGAAAAAAATGAAGTCATTTGTGAGCTCCCCTAGACGCCCATTATGGAATTGGTCAACAAAGAGGGAATCAGGAAATTGTTCAATGGTGTTATGCTTGAACTGTTTTACTGCTGCTTTGGACATATTAGGGGGATAAATGACTTTGAAGCAGTTAACTCCAGACTTAATTCGAATGGAAACCATGATAAGGAGATGGGGGTAATGTGGGGGATAGAAAAAGGGGCCACTAGGGTAGCGATAGCGCAAAGAAATATAAGAAGAGGAGGGCGCATATTCTGAAAATCGAGTGAAAATAATCCAAAAGGAGTGTGGTCAGATCAGGACCAAAAGGAGGTACTATTTGCCACCAGAGGTGAACCAGCTGACAAGTAAAGAATAGAAGTCCTGGACTGGTGACTGATCAAAACCATTCCAAGCACATTTGCTCATCCTGTGCAAAACAATTCCAAGCGAATTTGCTCATCCTGTGCGGCGGTTCGTGGGAGTCCCTCCTTAGTTTTCATGAATCAACAAGGGAGACCATTTTGGAGAAGATGCCTAACGAGGCTAAAGCTAGGCAAGAAAGCAGATTCTATTAATTAGAGGTGCCCACATCAGTGGTAGGGGAGAAGCAGCATCTGAATATTTTAGGGGAAACCAGTAGTCAATGCAAGAGTATCATTAATGGAGATCCCAATTATTCTAGTATGAAAGAATGTGGTGAGATGTCCTATCCAAGATGGCCACCCCCGAGTGAGGATAGACCATTCCTCTTTCTATTTCCATAGACATTACTCAAGTAGGAAATAATGATGTACGTTGCCCTATCCAAGATGGCCGCCATAGATTGAAAATAGATTATTCCTCTTTCTATTTCCATATACCACATTGCCATGCATGCGTACCTCTTCTATTTCTAGTGGAAGAGGAAGCACAAAATGGGTGTCAAAATGGGTGTCAGTCTGTGAATGTTATGGGAGAGGATATCTTAGAACTCAGCCATTTTGCTGATTCCGAGTAGCTCCACAAAATGTCAGGGTGATGACAAGCCAGTAATAACAGCTGTAGTCCTTGTTGGCGTGCAGGGAAAAGGTATGTCCGATGCCATAGGTCTGGTCTGTTTATTATGAAAAGGTATTCACAAAGGCAGTAGGCCTGCCCTACTTCTTGTGAGAAGCATATGCTAAAGGCATCAAGCTTCTAACAGTGGATTGTTATCACATTGTTACGGGCTGTAGAATGGTATTTAGTTACATGTAATCTCACAGATTACCATAGCAGGCAAGGGATTTGGTGTTGGTCACCCACTCTTACAAATCCTGGGAGTAGAATTTTATTGTGATGATTCTTGTTAGGCATTTTGAGAGGGATTGTATATTGTTTTACCAACTGTAATTTTGTACATATTTGTAATTTTATAAATGTATGCCTAATTGTTGCAAGTTTATGCACTCTTCAGTAGACTTGGTAACACCATTGGTAAATGCTAGGGGCCTTATTGGTTCATTGTGAAAAGTTATGTCAAATTCTTTAGGTGTAATCGGCTTATAATGAAATGTTATGACCTAACAAGCAGTTCTAACTTGCTTCTTTTGTAAAGCATGTGTTAAAGGTAATTGGCTTTTAACCCCTTGCGTGCGCATAACGGAACCACGCCGTCATGAGCCACGGGCGGCGTGTGCTCATGACGGCGTGGTTCAGTCATGCTGTGGCCGCTCCGCCCACGCCTCACTGATTCCCCGGCCTGTGCGGGCGAAATAAAGAGTGGGCGGAATTACGCCGTCATGAGCACAGCTCGCTCATGACGGCGTGGTTCCGTCACGAGCATGGCGGCGCCGCGCTCACCCTGCACCCCCCCAGCGCCGCGGCGGAATTTGCGCCGCGGCGAAGGGGTTAAGGATGGATTGTTATCACACTGTTACAGCTTTTATTGTTTGGAATCACACAGATTACCATAGGGTTTTGGTGACACACTTGAACAAACCATGGTGATAGACGGTTATCACTATGGCTTTCCTATTCAGCACTGTTAGTAGGGATTTTATATTGTCTTTGACAACTGTATTTTGTATATATTTGTAATATTATTTCACACACCTGTTAGTTGATTTTGGGGCTTTTGACCAACAGAGTAGGTCTGCATTTGTTGTGATGGCAAGACAATGATAAAGGTTATTGGCCTGATTGTTTATAAGTAAATGTTGTGATAAAGGCAGTAGACCTGACATATTGGCTTCTAAAAAGCATACATTAAAGTCAGTTGGCATTTAAGGATAGATTGTTATTACTCTGCATGAAAGCCTACAGATTGTATTTTGTTACACGCAATATCTCAGATTTGGTAGTAGACAAGGGTTTGCACCCTGATTACCCTACTTGAAAAACTGTGGGTATCGAGGAAATACTCTGCCTGAATCCTTGTTGGGTCCTTTTAGGAGAGATTGTTTTGCTTTGCCAACTGTACTTTTGCATAGTATGTAATTTTATATCTGTATGCCTGAGAGTTGCTTTGTGGGAAAGTTTATGCTCAGTTCAGGAGGCCCCAGTTGGTTATGATAACAAGCTAGTGATGCACAGCTAGAGACCTGATTGGCTCATTGGGAAAACAAACTATATTACCATTGGTTTGATCTATTTATTATGAAAATTTATGATAAACACAGTAGGCCTGACTTATGGATTGTGACAACAATATTTCAAGGTTTATAGTCATGTAAAGGTGGATTGTTCGTTCACTGTATTAAAGCTCACAGATGGGTTTTTTAATACATTAAATATCACAGATTACCTTTGTAAGGAAGATTTTGTTGTTGGTTACCTTCTCTGGCAAACCCTAGGGGTAGACAATTTGCACTGTAATTATTTTTGCTAGAATCTCTTTTTAGCTTACCTATCATTAAATAATACATACATCGGGGGTGTGTCTTGCCAGCCAGCATGACGGATGCGAGCTCTTAGTGCTCTGGCCGAGATCCCCGGTAATCCGGCACAATTATCCTTGAAGTGCGCCGTCCAAGCCTGTAGAGTGTGGCACCAGACAGCAGAGGTGTAGCGGAGGCCAGGAGACTCTTTATCGAGACGTCTCCACAGCCGAGGACGCGGTGGCAGACATGAAGGTGGGCGCAGCCTGTGTGTGTGGTGAAGCCACGCGATGGAGACCCCTGCTGGGTGGCGGCAGACTGTTGCTGTGGATACGGCCCCAGCAGCGAAGAGGTTGCGGTGGGCTCCCTGCGGTGCCTGCCTCGCTTCGTGAGGCGGACAGGCCTGTTCTACCGCCGCGGAAGGTGCGGCGTCTGGCAAGACCGCCCGTGGCACAGGAGCGGGGTGGAATGCGGCCTGCGAACTGCTGACAGCCGATGGAGCGGTGACCCGGAGCAGTCAGTCTGCTGAGGAGTGCGGGCGGCCCCTGGGCGGTAATCAGTTGTGCCTGCAGAACGGACCTGAGTGGCGGAGGAGGGGCTGAACCGCCGAGAGACCGCGCGAACCTCATGGGTCCCATCCCGGCCCAGAGGGACCCCTGGGGAGTTTGAGGCTGAAGTGGCAGGGGGCTGACGGAGCTGAGTTCACCGCGCAGGAGAGCATTTAATTTGCAGACCCCCCAGTGGCTCCCCACTAAGAGGCAGGTCGGGAAACAACGCAAACCTGTGTGCGCCGCCAATAAGCTAACTGGCAAATGCGCTCGCCTGTAGCTGCGCCTGGGGCCCCGGCGGACGTTGCGCTGACCAAACTGAGGAGGCGGTGATTCGGGGCGCCCATTTCAACAGACCCAGCGAGTGGTGAATAGAGGTGCAACTTGAGGCCTATGCACCCCGAGGTGGGACTTGCGACCTATGCGCCCTGGTGCTCACGCAACAATATCAGTTGAAGCCTTGACAGCGTTGGTGGAGAGCTGCAGTGAGACGTAAAGGTACCTTTGAGACGAGGTGGAGGTCAAAGGGGTACTCCCTGTCGGTCAGTCTGAGCCAGGCATCTCGAGAAGAGCGCCCAGCTGCCTGAGTAAGGGAGGTCCAGGATAAACACGCAAGTTTCCCGCCCGCACAGACGCGCTGAACAGTTCCAGGCATGATCAGTGTTCGAGGGGGCCCCTGCCGGCTGCCACTAACCCGTTGACAGCGAACGCTTGTCAAGGAAACCTGCCTTATGCTGCGTGCACTGACTCTAAGACTGTGACCACACGGACACATAGCGGACTAGCGCTCGCCGCCCTTCTACGTGCTAAGACCCGCCCAGCCCCTAACGGATGCAAGACCCCAGTCGCTTGGGGCCGGGTATATCCAGTGCCTCGGGAGAGGGAGGGACAGCTGACACCCGGGCAATGGTCGCAGTCAAGGGCAGCCAACGGTCCCTCATTGCACGGCACGCCAGCTGGGAATAATAGACGCAGACACGTCTCTGGAGTTGCCTTCGCGGGCCAAAGCTACTGCCCACAATCAACACATCCTGAGCTGGACAAAAGGTCCACAAAACTCTAACTTCATGGGGTGGGTCTATTCAGTGCCCAAAGGACGGGCGAAAAGGCTGGCACTCTGGTAATGACAACCATAGCAAATAGTCAACGGTCCCTCATTGCACACCGAGCTATCTGGTAACAATAGATACGGGCACGTCTCTGGAATTGCCCTTGATTGCCCGAGTCACCACCGTGGCGGTGTGAATTCCGCAATTACCGCACCCCGAGGCGGACTGCCACGAACAGGACCAGGTGCTAGGAGAGGATACCGGCTGTCGTTAGTAGGAAGAGCGAATTGCACAGGGACCGTGGGACTGGTATCGGAACGCATTAGTCGGCTAAAGCTGTGATTAGTACTGTCATCAGACTGAATAGATCACGTGTTGCACGCCTAGGCAGCGGAAGATCCCCGGCCTGAGCTCCTGACGCGGTCAAATCGCTTGCGCGGGGATCTTGCCAGGCGCTAGCTGTGAATGCCCACGGCGCAGCAGCTCGTGATGGGCTGCATGCGAGCCTAGATGCAACAAGGGCAGCCGCGAGCTGGCAGCCTGGATCCCTCACACCGGAGAAGTGAAAGCGACATGGAGCCGACATCCACAGCACTGGCGGCCAAACTGGACTCTGTCCTTGCAGCCGTGGAGAAAATAGGGACTACTCTAGACCATACCAGGGCACCCTTGAAGAACTGGATCGATAAGTTTACCTCTGACTTCACACTTCTACATGCAGACCACAACAAGCTGACGGATGGTCGCTGCCCAGGGTCAAGTGCTCGCGGAACTCCAAACCAGTCGCTCACAACCATGCGGCTGTGCTGCAAGACATGATGGAACGAATACATGCCCTTGAGGACAGAGCGGAGGACGCTGAAGGGCGTTCGCTGCGCAACAATATTCGCGTCGTGGGATTGCCAGAAGGAGAAGAAGGAAGACTCCCTGAACAGTATACCGAGAACTGGCTGCGTGACCTTATGCCGCAGGGAACACTATCAAAGCACTTTGCTGCAGAAAGAGCCCACCGAGTGCCTGCGCAGAGGCCTCAACCGGGAGCCAGACCGCGCCCGTTTCTGTTCAAGCTCCTCAACTACAGAGACAGGTACGCGATGTTACGTGAAACCCGGAAATTGGACAACCTGACAGTCAGTGGCAGCCGTGTCATGCTCTTCCCCGACTACACCGCACTGGTGCAACGCCGAAGAAGCAGCTACATGGCGGTGAAGCAACAACTCAGACAGCTGGAGCCGCCATACTCCCTGTTGTTCCCTTCCAGGCTGCGAGTGGTCGCGAAGGGTAAAACTCACTTTTTTGACTCACCGGTGGAGACGTTGGACTGACCAGAAGAATCGGGGCTCTGGATGGGAACGAGGCCGGCGGACTCAGATGACGGCATCGCAATAGGCAAGAGAAGCAGGCGCCGACCAAGACGAAGGATGACATGCGGAGCAGCGCCGAGAACGGTGGCCCCAAGCCCGGAGAGAATGAGAATGGAGCGCCAAAACGTACTGGAAGCGGTGACGGCACTCCAAATACTCAGCACCGCCTGGAATCTTTCGTGCAACGCACGGTGGCGTCGAGTGGTTCATCGACACTGTCGACCGAAGTCTCAGAAGAACTATGCATGCCGGTGGTCACCACACTGACCGCGGATGGTATCCCTGGAATGAGAGCGCTACACTGATGAACTCTGTGGACGATTGATCACACAAGTAGCATGTTTTCGGTTACAATGGTTTGTTTAGGACATGTAGGGAGCGGGGGTGGATAACTGTGGACACTGCCTGCAGATGCCAGTTAGTTGTTCTTTGGGGATCCCTGCGCTTATGTCTCAAACACCTTGTGAGTCTCTGTACAGGCGGTCCACACGGGTGCGTTGATAACTCACACTTGTAACGGAGTGCTACTGGCTACGTGGGCTTTACTAACGGGTCCTTTGTGAGGCGCACCACACACATGGGACAAGAGGGGGATAGACACAGTAGAAAGTTGCCTGCGCGCACACCCCACCAGGCCACACATTGACCTAGTTCCTCCATATGCATGGCTATAGAGTTTGGACGGACAATCTCGCGAAGTTCGCCCCGAACGTTATGTTTGCAGTTCACAAGTTGTTTTGGTTAAAACAGACCGGTTCATACATGCTCGGACAGGCTCCGTGCTTACTAAGGGATATCCCACCCTTAGCCTCCCAGCAGACTGCATATTCCAACAATGACATGGGTTGACATATGTGGAACATACGCGGCATGCACACTCCCACACAACGATACTCCATATTTGCTTATCTCCAGAGGCATTTGGTCGGAATCTCCTTACTACAGGAAACGTACATGACACAGCTGGAACTGGAAAGACTGCGAAGGCGCTGGAGAGGGCGGGTGTATGGTACAGGGTACTCTGCCCATGCTAGGGGCACACTTATTTGGGTGAGAGCGGGAGTCCCATTTGTTTGCACCGACACGGAAATAGACTCTGAAGGCAGGTACACTCTGGTGCGTGGAACGCTCAGCGGTCAACACATATTGTTGGCCTCGATCTATGCCCCGAATGTCGATCAAGCGTCATTCCTGACGCAACTGTCGCTGGTGCTTACTCCTTATGCTGGTCTTCCCTGGTTACTGGGAGGCGACTTTAACTCCGTGCTGGACGTACATATTGATAGAGCCTTCCTTCCTCTCCGCACAACGTCGGCGGTGTCAAATGCGCAGGCGCTTAAGAAATGGCTCTCGCACTGGACATTGTTAGACATGTGGCGGGTCCTCCACCCAGCTGACCATATTTACTCCTACTACTCAGCGACACACGACCTACATGTCAGACTAGATAGGGTAGTGGGGTCCCAGTCTGTACTACCGTTAAGCGAAACCTCTGAGTATTTAGGAAGGACGCACTCCGATCACAATCCCCTGCGGATTCAACTCTGTTGGGAGGCTGATCATCCCCCTATACCCACTTGGCGCCTCCAGACCACTGCGCTGGAAGACTCTGAATTCCGCTTCTCACTAGGGACAGCTAATCTGACATATTTTGAGCTTAACGAGGGCAAGGCAAGTAGCGCACTGGTGGACTGGGATGCCCTCAAAACTACACTCAGGGGTCACTGTTTAGGCGCCACGTGGAACATACGGAGACAGCTGGAGAAGTCCATCACCTGTCTCGAATCCCAACTGTTGCAATATGAGCGCGAGGGGGAGGGAGGGGGCAGGTACTCGCATCAACTAGAGACCCTTCGGGCGCAGCTCGCGGAGCTTCTGGAGTGCTTGCGGTGTCATAACTATGCAGCACACACACGCCACGGCAGACAGGGCGGGCCACTTGCTCGCCTGGCTGCTCAAACAAGACGGCACTCGCACTCCAATTGCGGCTATACGTATGCGAGAAGGAGAATTGGTGTACGCGCAAAGGGAGATACAACTGTGTATAATGCTCCACCATGACTATGTATCGGTCAAGAGCCCACTGTTCGGACCACGAGTTAGAGAGATTCCTCGAACAGATCCAGCTACCCACCGCCTCGGACATACATCAAGAGGCACTCAATTGCCCCCTCACTCTGTAGGAGATAGGGAAGGCGATTGCATCCATGGCATGTGGGAAAACACCGGGTCCGGACGGCTTGCTTGCCGAATTTTATAAGGCTTACCGGGAGTCCCTGGTGCCGCATTTGCACACGCTTTACTCAACAGCCCCCTTCGATGCGCGAGGCATACTTGGTGTGCCTGCTAAAGCCAGATAGAGATCCCTCGACCTTGGGATCTTATAGACTGCTGGCACTTCTTAATGCGAACTATAAGATACTGGCCAAGGCACTTGCGGAGCGCTTGGCGCCAGTGGTTTCTGCCCTGGTCCATAGTGACCAAAACAGATTTGTGCCCAAGCGGAGCACGTCACAGAACCTGCGGAGGTTCTTTCGAGTGGCTACGGATAGTGTACGGGAATGGCCAAATGCGGGTTGTTTAATGTTGGACATGGAAAAAGCCTTTGATTGCCTGGAATGGAGGTACTTGTCAGCGTTGCTACAGCGGTATGATTTGGGGATGGAATTTTTACAAATGGTGGGCCTCTTGTATAAGAACCCTACTGTCCGGGTAAGGTTGGGTCCGTACATATCTGATGCTGTGCCTATATGCAGAGGCACCAGGCAGGGGTGCCCACTATCCCCACTCCTGTTTGCACTAGCGATCGAACCTCTGGCGGCGGCCCTCCGCGCAACATTAAAGGACAGCATACCCCTGGGAGACGCAGTACACCAAGTGTCGTTGTATGCAGATGACCTGCTGGTGTACGTGAGAGACATAGAGAATATCCTGGACAGTTGGCCAGCGTCCTGCGGGATTTTGCTACTATCTCAGGTCTTCGGGTAAACGCCAGTAAGTCCTGTCTTTATGCGTTTGGGGAGGGGAGGGGAGACAAGACCCGGGATACTCCCTCAATGGTACGAGAGCACAATGGAAGGGGGATACCTTCCAATACCTGGGAATACAGATGTACCGTAAGCCAAGGGACCTTTTTGACGGCAACCTGGGTAGGGCCTCCACAGCCATCAAATCACAAATGCGGTTCTGGGGCACATTGCTGCTAACGGTCACAGGCAGAGTGGCGCTAACCAAGATGGTGATTCTCCCCAGGTTACTGTATTACTTTACTAACCTATCTTTATATATACCTGCGGCATTTTTTGCCATATTCTCCAAGTTAATCAGGGACTTCATCTGGGGGAGCAGTAGACACAGGCTGTCGCTAGCGAAACTATACCTTCCCACAGATCAGGGGGGGGGGGGGCTAGCAGCACCTTGCTTAGAACACGACTTCTTAGCTGCACAGCTGCAATGGATAGCCCGCTGGTTTGCGGATAGGGGTCGGGAGGACACAGCATCTACACTGCCCCCATGCTCCCTGAAGAGGCTCCTTGCAATCTTCCACCCAGCCACCAGGGCCGTGACGCTGACGCCACTCCTTCTGGCGGTGGCATACTAATGCTACCGTAGAAGCCTATTTCTCACCAGAGCGCTGCTCTCCTATGCGCCGGCGTTACCGCTAGAAGGTTCCCCTAGCGGGATGCAAACACTCACCTCCCTTACACTGACGCACTGGCGAGACGCTGGCATACAGACATTGGGAGATTTGTATCGTGATGGCACACTTGCCCCATATGACTCCCTAGTTGAGGATGAGGGATTATCACCAGGGCAGTTCCTAGTGCACTGCTCACTGATTGCAACCCTGACCGCTAAATGGGGAGACCTGTCCACAGAACCCAGCCAGCACCTTACCATACAATACCTCCATGTTATGGGGCGAGGCAGGCACCTGGTCCGCTGGTTTGTGGCATCATTGTGAACCCATGCGGCGATCAACTTAAACCCTCTCCGACGCAAATGGGAAGTTGACCTGGGGAGACAGCTGGAAGATAGGGAATGGGAACGGGTATTGAAGAGCCAAGTGCGCACACCCAGGAATATGAGGTTTCGACAGATTCAGTGGGACCTGTAGTTCTAGTGGGTGCAGCATCTGAGTAATCTTTCCGATTGCGTCCATATCTCGAAGGGCACTGCACACCAATTGCAGTGGTAGCTAACGGACCAGGATTGGGTCAACGGCAGATCCCTCTCCCTTAGCCAAACAGAGTTCACAGTGGTGACAGATGCGTCACTCCTGGGATGGGGCGGCCACATGGGAGAGGCAGAGATCAGAGGCCTTTGGTCTCCGGCGGAGTCCGGGCTCTACATCAACCTTCTGAAGCTACAGGCAATTCGTCTTGCACTGAATGCATTCCTTCTTTCTGTCAGAGGAAGAGTAGTGCAGGTGTTCACCGACAACACCATGTGGTACTGCAACAAACAAGGCGGGTGGGGTCATGGACCCTATGTCAGGAGGCTCTCCGTCTTTGGACATGGCTGGAACATTGGGGCATGTCCCTGGTGGTTCAACACCTGGCAGGTTCCCTGAACGCTAGGGCGGACAAAGTCAGCCGCCTGTGCATGATGGATCTCGAATGGAGTCTTCACTCTGAGGTGGTGCAAGGTCTCTTTCAGCGGTGGGGAGACCCTTGGTTAGATCTGTCCGCCACCGAAGAGAACGCGCAATGTCAGCAGTTCTGCGTGGTGGAATTTCCAAGGCGACACTCGCTCGGCGATGCTTTTTGTCGCGAGTGGAGTTGCGGTCTTCTATACGCCTTTCCGCCTATACCACTTCTGCCCATAGTGGTGAAGAAGATCAAGCGCGTCCGGGCCCAAGCCATCCTTGTGGCCCTGGATTGGGCATGAAGAGTCTGGTATCCCAAGCTCTTGAACATGGCCATTGATCCTCTGATCAGACTGCCTCTCCGGGAGGATCTTCTGTTTTGCAGTAGCAGGGGATGGTCTTCCACCCCAACCTGTCCACCCTTCACCTCCTTGCGTGGAGATTGAGCGGCAACAGTTAACAGCTTTCGACCTCCCTCCCGAAGTCTGTAATGTCATCTTGGCAGCCAGACGTCCCTCTACTGAAACAGCATCCACCTGTAGATGGAACAAATTTGTGGCATGGTGCGCAGCAAAGGGTGTGGATTCCCTTTCTGCCCATCTTTCTGAGGTTCTCCTCTTCATTCTTTCTTTGGTCCAGCAGGGCTCTGCTCTTGGCACCCTTAAAGGCTATCTTTCGGCCTTTCTTCGCCTTCCTGATCAGCCTTCTGTTTTCAAGTCCCCTGTTGTAAATAGGTTTCTTAAGGGCATTACTCATCTTTTTCCTCCTATTCCTTTCGCAATGCCCCAGTGGGACTTGAATCTTGCCTTAACTTACCTTATGTGAGCTCCTTTCGAGCCCCTACATAATTGTCCTCTCAGACACTTGACTTTAAAAACAGCTTTTCTGGTTGCCATCACCTCTGCTCGCAGAGTGAGTGACCTTCATGCGCTAGCTTCTAAACCTCCTTTCCTTGCTGTCTATCCGGACAAGGTTGTGCTTCGAACTCTGCCTTCTTTTCTACCCAAAGTGGTTACGTCTTTTCACATAGGACAGACCATTACTTTGCCCAACTTCTTCCCGCCTCATCCTTCCAAGGAGGAGGAAAGACTCCACCGTCTGGATCCAAAACTTGCATTATCATTGTATCTAGATCGCACAAAACAATTCCAGGTGGACGATCAACTCTTTGTTGGCTATGTGGACACCAAGAAAGTTTGGGGCGCGCAAAAATGGACCGTCTCTCGATGGGTCGTCCTTTGCATTAAGATTTGTTATTCCTTGGCGAAAAAGGAGCCACCGGTAGGACTGCGTGCCCATTCCACCAGGGCGATGAAAGCCACTACTGCTTTGGGATGTGGAGTGCCCCTCAGTGACATCTGCCAGGCAGCCATGGGGGCATCACTGCACACGTTCACTAAGCATTACTGCCTGGATAGTCAAGTCTAGAGAGACGGCTTCTTTGGCTGTTTAGTTCTCCAGGACTTTCTGATGAGAACTTAGTTCGCAGACTCACCTCCGGGGTTGGTATGGCTGGGGTATCTATTCTGAGGTAAGGAATCTATAACTAATAGTCTCTTTCAGATGAACAAGTTACTTACCTTCAGTAATGATATATCTATAAGAGACACATCTTAGTTATAGATTGCTTACCTCCATTCTCTGCGAACTGACTTCTAGAGTAAGGTACTCCCTTTCAGGGCCCTAGTTTTGTGCACCAGTGGTCAGTGTCTTGCATGGTTCTGCACTTCTGGCGTGGAATGTTGTGTAAATGAACTGACGTCAGCACGCAGGGGCGGCGTATAAGTAGTACCGCAGCGTCATCCCGGCGATCACGACGACAAACCCATAGTCGCCTGATGCCACCTACAGATGCACGGGGGTACTGCTGAGATAAATTATCTGGTTCCAGTCTGACGCCTGGGGGTAATTCTAAGGTTGGGAGTCTATAACTAATATATGTCTCTTTGTCGATATATCTTTACCAAAGGTAAGTAATTTGTTTGTCATGCATTATGCCCGACCCTTTACAGCAGCTTCTTCCCTATTTTTTCATTCCTTTTGCCGTTTGCGTCATTTATTTACCAACTCCTCTCCCTCGTAACCTATTTCCCATTTTCTGGTTCTTCAGCACCTCCAGTTCATGCGAGGGGCAATAGCGCTATGCAAATATGATCACTTTACTGCAAACAAAAAGCAAGCATTTGCGAGAGTTTAAGCTATTGACATTGTAAATGACAATGCCTTTTTGTTATCTGTTTTGATAATTAACACATAAATAAAAGGCATTGTCATTTACAATGCCAGTAGCTCAAATTCTTGTAAATGCAGGAACTATTCCACTTCAGACAAGCTGCAGCCATTTTTCATGGGCAGCTTGGAAATTGAAAGCGCGCATGGCACGCTGAATGTTGTAGGAAAGCATATCCCGCCTGCATTAGGCATGAGAAACTCATTAAAGACTCTAGTGCTTACAGACTAAATAAGACACACCATGTAACAACAGTAGTAAAAGGGCCAGTCTTCGTGGGAGTTCACAAATGAAGACAAGGCGGTACTAACAAGCCTATTGACGAATCAGAAGCCAGCATTTACGAAGGACAATGATACAAGGCTATGAAAAATGAGTGGAGAGTGGGTGGAGCTTCAAGTCCATACTCCAATACAGCATGGCTCGTAGAACAGCACATGCGCTGCTCATGCTAGACCTACAGTTTTTTTGTAATCATCATTTACAATGCCAATAGCTCTTACTTTCACAAATGCGAGACCGATTGCATTACTCATGCTTGTGTCACTTAGGGTGCATTGCTGAATTTCCACATCATGGCCACATGCCTTTTGGCTAGTACCTAAGCTAAGTCTTCAGATTTGCATTCTGTTTTGTTCTTTTTAGGTTTTGCCTGCACCTCGCTTTTGCTGTGCTTGAGAAATCTATTGTTTAAAATATGAACTTAAAAGGGATGTGCATACCCCCTTCTCTCTTTCCTTGCTACCCATTGGTTCCTGACCGTGCCACTTACCTTCCTTCCTTTTCTATTGGCTATTGCATTTTTCCCTTCATTTACCAATGCTTGTTCCTCGTCTGCTTCGATCAGTTTCCCGCTGCTGAAATACTGTTAACAGCGGCTTTAGTGGAACTATATTTCCATAATGTCTTGCCTTTCACTCTTGCAACATATTTATATATCAATTTATCACTGTAATGATTAAATGATTTGCATAGAATCATACGATGTTATGTGCGCTGCTGAGACTCGAACCAGGATCCCCGCTCTCGTGTCAGCAGCTCTGGCCACTGTGCCACATCATCTCCACTCCTGTGTTATCTGTCAGGGAGCTCTTTCCTTCTCCTGGAGGTGATTGATAAAAACAGCGCTTTATTAATTACATAGGCGAAACCAATGGATTACCAATGCTTGTTTTGTTTGCTAGCAAGCACATCCTTGGACTGTGCATGAAATCAGTTTTCTCTGACATCTTGGACATCAATCGGATACTGATGAGAACATTTTGTGTTCTGAAATAGAGTATGTCATGTCTTATGTGAGGTTTCAAACAAGTAGGTGTTTGTATGTATTGCATCAGACAAAAGGACTTCCTTGTCTCTGGTAGTATTGCAAGTTGACTAGTACATTGCTTGTTTTTTTCTGCTGACTGACTGACTTCCTCCAGTAGATTACAGATCCTGTTCTGATCTCTAGGTCTTCAAATAGGTCTGTCTAGCTGGGAAATTTCACTCATTGTCTTCATATTTCGTGACATGCAAAAAGAAGTTTGTTTTTCATATGGCTTAGTTTACATATTTTACATTTCCAATTTGGCCCTGGTTTCCAGGTCTTCTTGTGGCATTCTTTTTCATTCTTCAGTCTGTGATTGTTGATCCTTTACACATCATCAGTTGCCTGTGGTAATTGTTCATTGTGATGAGATTTTGCTATAGAAGAGTTGTTTCAAGTGCTGATTGATTTTATTTTGCTTTTCTCTGTATCGGTTTCCCCGCTCATTTTATAACGTTGCTCATATTCTTTTGCGAGAAGGGACAGTTACTGTGAATATGAAGTTCTCTTGTTGCTATGGAAAATATGAATCTTAGACACTGGAGTAGTTCTGCTGCTTCCATGGGGTATGTTTCATTTTCTTTAGTTTGTTTGGCTCTGAATTGCAAACTATGTTGTTGCTATTCTGGACATTTATCTGGCTTTATACAGTACGTTTTTCAATGTTGAATAATGGTGGATGTTTTTCTAGTTCTCCAGACCATTGTTGTGGGTATTCCTGTAAATCTTCAGTTCTTGAGTACAGAAGAGCAGATGCATACTTTCCTGCTGTTTCTACCATCTCGCTTGCTGCAGTCTTAGGTGTAGGCAAAGCCCCAGACTTAGATTTCATGGAGGAGTATTGATGTGAAAACTCCATCAGGTAGTTATATCCACAGTTTTATTTGAGGCATTGTAGGGCTTAGAGGAATTTTGTATAGGAGATGAACGTTCTACCCAAGTAGAGGTCAATTGCTTGTGTTTCCTATTCTTTACCTAGTTCATGTTGTAGTTATCTTTTCTGCTTTTTACTTGGACCATCTTCTGGAAAGTCATGGCTTTAGCTATAGTATGCACTATTATGATAGACTTTTAGCTGAAGATTTCTCACCTTTTGAATATTCTCCAGGCAACAGACTGGATTGGGAACGTTTTCCACAGTACCTCTGCATGCCTGAAGGTGTCGTAATGCGGCTCCCAAAGGGGCTGTTCTTCTTTTATGGAACTGATGTGTGGGGCTTATATAGGCGCCAACTGTGCATGTTAAAGTCAATTCCTTTCCTTCCTCACCTCTAGATAGGAACCTAGAACGTCTCGTCTCCCAGAGACTGTTTTTGTGTGATTTTCCCCAAATTCCTCAACAGTGTGTAAGGCATATTATCCATAAAGACAAGTTTTAAACCCTGTAAGGACTGCTGCATGAGAGATCAGCACCAGGTTTGACTGTGGCTTTTGGGGTCAAGGCACGACTCCAAAACCTGCAGAGATAGTTCGTTGATGACCCCAAAGGCCAACCGGGAACGCGAGGTGAAACTTTGTCACCAAGCAAAAGAAGACGCAGCGTCGGGACCAATCCAAATACCGCTCCAAGTCCAAAGCTCTATCCTGTTCCCTTTCATTGGGTAGACAGAGCCACTCTAGAGGTCGGTCTCTATCGTGCTCCAAATGTTCAGGTCAGCACAAAGACATTAGACGTCAAAGCGGAGTTCTGCTCCTTTCTGCCAATCCCCTCCCCAGGCAAAATGTGTGGGCAGCGCCAGCAGTCACGTTCCTGAAGTCTGCTAAACCCTGAGACAGTTCTGCAGCGACATCTTACACAACCTGAGTTTCCAGGGCCATTAGCCACGCTGCACCAGATCAAAGAGTTTTGTGCAGCTAGGCACCGGCTCTTCGGATCCCTGCCGACTCCCTCTGGCCGAGAATGCGCAATGTCAACACTTGTATGCGCTGGATTTTCTGCAGATTCTCTCACTCTGAAACGTGTTCTACTTCGAGTGGAATTCAAGACTCCTGCATGTCTTTCCACCTATGCCACCCGAGTTCTTAAAAAGATGAGGATAGACCAGGCCCAAGTCAACCTAGTGAATACTGACTGGGCACAGAGAGTATGGTTTCAAGAACTCTTGGGTTTGAGCATCTGCCTTCTGATCAGGCTTCCCCTCCAAGAGGATCTATTGTTGCAGCAGCAGGGCAGGGTTCTGAACAAGGTGGTAAGTACGTGACTGATTCTGGCTTTCCCTAGGTTGAAGATGTGGTGAGGGCATGGATCGATTTGAGCTTCTGAGTGGACCAAGTTCATGATGGAGGCGGTGTCCTGTGGGGTGAGCTGGCTCCGTTTGGTTAGTAGGTTGTCTGTGGTGGTATCAGGGTCCTTGTGTTGCTTGAAGAAGTCGGTGGCCTTGGGCTGGGGTTTGAAGTTTCTGTAGATTTTGGCAATCTGGTCAAAGAAGAAGTTTGAAAGGCTGTCAGAGTTCCTGTGAGGTGTTAATGTTTGTTTTGCAGCTGAGGGGTAGGAGAATTCTTTGATGGTGCTGAAGAGTTTTTTGCTGTTATGATCGATGCGCGAGGCTAAGGTCCTTTTCTTCTATTCTCTTAACTGTCTGTGGTAGAGATTGAGGGCTGTCTTTAGTCAGTCTTGTCGATTATCATCCCCTTCACTGTTGTCCCTCCCTTACCCTACATACTGACTTGCAAGGCTAGGGAAAGGCTATTTGCTCACAACTGCGTGATAAGTTGACCAGCCACCCTGCTTTCTGCGGATTGCTGTATTAAGTATTATCTGCTGACTCAGTTCCAGGCTGTAGGCTGTGTATGAGACGACCATAATATTGTGTTTATTAGTCCTTTTTAGGTCTCTGCCTGGCGAAAGCAGCGCATGCGCTGCGCTGCCATGCAGAGGCCTTTTGGAATCGATACGATTCCAGCGTGCACGCGGGGAGACTAACGAGACAAAAGATGTGCACGTGGGGATTGGATGCTTTACTGGCGGCGTGATACACTGGGGACTTTTTTTTTTTTCTCGCCGCCAGTAAAGGCAGTCCCCGTGTGCACGTCTTCTGTCCGTCCCATGACGGGCCACGCTTGTTAAAGAATGTTAATACCTTCCAGCGGCTGGACATTGTACCGGCATTGTGGTCCATACTATGCAAGAGCAGTTCTAATGCTTTCCTTTACATTCATTCATGGTTTCTTTTAGTGAGTTATACATGAAAAGTATTGCTTTCCTGTACCTTGTTCATTGGAAGGTAGACTTGTATTTACGCTTTCTTCTGAAGCCACCACTTTCAAAGACAAGTGCACACAACACGATGTTCGTTGGATAGCAGTGTCTTCTGTGGATGCTAACGTATAGTGGAAAACCATTCTGCACAGCCTCCCATCTCTCAGAAGCTCCCTTGCACAGCACAGGTCCGCGAGACCACTGTCGCAGGACGGCTTGATTCGCACCTGGATTGCCACCGCTGCCTCTGGCATTCAGTCTGGTTCCCCCCCACTCCGGAATGAGACGAAAACTACCAGTCGAATATAAGAGAAGAACTCTAATTCACCTGGAATCAAAGTCAAATCTGTAACCCCCACCCCTTCTCTTGTTCGGGGTGGGTTAGTGTGCCCCAACTCCTGGAATACTACTGGGCTTGTCACCTCCGATATATATCGGAGTGAGTGGTTCGCGAGAGCGGAAAACATTGGTTCCACTTGGATCAAGCGGTATCCTGTGGACCCAGGTGGGACTTGGCATGGCTCCCGCGAGGGGCACGCCGTGTAGTGCCTACATAGCCACCCCTACGAGGACAGTATTAGAGATCTGGGATAAGTTGGCGATACCCCGAGGCCTAGCTACATTTCCCTCCCCTAATACGCCTATAGCTCGTAATCCTATGTCTTCCCCCCCCCCCCCCCCCCCCACCACTCCCTCCCCCTCACCCCCTGCACTGCAAACTCAGGCATTTAGTGCATGGACAGAGGGTGAATGCCGGGTTATTCAGGACCTTTTTCAGGGTGATGAACTCCTTGCGTTTGATCAATGTAAACAAACTTTTCATCTCACAGAGGGGACACGTATGCAATATTACCAGATATGTCACTGGCTTAGCTCCCAGACTTTCACCCATTGATCCACCAGACAACCTACTGCCTTTGAATCCTTGGTTCGCAAATGTGAGGGATCGAAGGGTCTGATTTCTAATACATATAATGTCTTACAGCCTTCTCAGCGGCCCATGGGTATCAGACGTGGTGGGCTTCAGACCTGGAAAACGATATACCTCCACAGGGGTTGGTTCGATTATGGCGGGACATCCAAAAGATATACCAGAGCACACTGAAACGTGAGTCAGCATATAAGTTAATGATGCGGTGGTATTATACCCCAACCCGCTTGCACCAAATGTTCCAAAACTCCCCCCGACCTGCTCGAGGTGCCAGGGAGATAGAGGAGACTTCATCAACATTTGGTCGTCATGCCAGAGTCTCAAGACGTTTTGGAAGGAGGTCCTCAGTCACATCAAAGAGGTAGTGGGATTCCCTATTCCCTCCTCTCATCCAGTCATGCTGTTAGGCATCCAACTGTTGTGTGTAGATTTAGATTCTGTATATAGGTTTCCTGATTTATGCCCTTATATAGGTACAATTCATATTGCCCTTATTTAGGCATAGTAAATCCAGCCCTTATTTAGGCATTGTCCATTCTAACCAAATACAGGCATGGTCTCCTACATCCGTCCATCCACGTCACAACGAGTTCTTGGAAAACCAGACTCTTAAGCCTTTAGAAATATCCCTTGCTTGGATATTGATTTCTCCAAGAACTCATTTAGTATGCATGAACTTCTATTCCTTAGGGGTTCATTCATGACGTTCCGATGCCTGACTTTTACGTCAATACAGGCATTCCTAATCACCTTCAGGGTATAAATTTACCTGTACTTGCCCTGGCAAACCACGGTTCCGGTACGGTCCAGCTCGACTGCCTACTTGCGGTTCGCCACGGCAAGTTCGGAAGGAAATGGAGTTCCAGCCTGACGCACTGACCAGACGCTGTCATCCTCCTCGCAGAGAATCCAGCTCCAGTGTTTCTGGATCCCCTTGCGGGGTGTTAAAAATCGAGTCCCGGACAGAGATTCCGACCTCACACATTCTAAGGTATGGATTAGACTAGAACTTAGAGAAACCTTTGGCAACTCTTGGCAAAACTAAAACTATATCTAGCTATACTTTAGAAAACAGCACCTACTTCTTACCTCGTACTACACTTTTAGGAGTGACCCTTGAAGGTAGGTCGCTCCCCCTCCACACAGCGCCGCCTGTGTGTCCCTGCCCAGCTGCTGCTGCTGAGAGCTTCAAGGCCGTAGGTCAGTTTCATTGTAGTGCCGGAGTGCCGTTCTGTTTTCCAGTGTCTGTGACTGTGGTTTCTGTGTTCCCCCGCTGCCTATCTTGGTCTGCGCCCGTTTTTTCCTCTGCTCCCCCTCGCTGTCCCCATGTGCCTCTGCCCGCTTTGCCTATGTTCCTCTCACTGCCCCTGTTACCTTGTGCCCGTTTTGCTTTCTGTTCCCTCGTTGCCCCTGTAACCTGTACCCATTTGCTTTCTGTTCCCTCATTGCCCCCGTAACCTTGTGCCTGTTTTGATTGTTCCTTCGTTGCCCCTCTACCTCTGTGCCCTTTTGCCTTCTGTACCCTCGTCGTCCCTCACCGCTCCTGCTCCAAGCCGCTGCCCGGACTACCCTTTCACTGTCCCTGCCTCACAGCTGCTCCTCCCCATATATGCCGGCCGCTTTGCGGCCGCACCAAAGGCGCACCGAAGGCAAGCCCATCTGTGCCCATCCGTGCCTGGACCGCACCCAGCGCCAGAACCCCTGGTCCTCACACCCGACCGCCGCCACTACGACGCTAGCACACTGCACGCTCTTAACTCCGGACGGACCCACACCTGCTTCAAGGCCGCCGCGAAACGCACACACGGTTCTTCACCTGCCGGAACTGCAGCTACACCAGCCTCAGAGCCGCCGAACAACCCACCAAGAGAGACCTCAACCATCTCCGATGCATCCTACTGAACACCCGCTCCGCACGCAAACATGCCGTCGAGCTCTGGGACCTGCTCGACACATCATCCCCGGACGTCGCCTTCCTGACAGAGACCTGGATGAACGACTCCTCCGCACCGGACATCGCCATAGCCATCCCAGACGGCTACAAGATCACCCGCAGAGATCGCACCAACGGAGTCGGAGGAGGAATCGCCATCGTCCACAAGAGCAGCATCAGGATCTTAACCAGCACCGACGACATTCTCACCACCGCCGAACACATGCACTTCCAGATCCACACAGACCCCAACTCCACCCTCAGAGGAACCCTCGTCTACAGACCCCCCGGACCCTGCCCCCAGTTCAGCGACTCCATCGCAGACTTAATCAGCTCGCACGCCCTGACCTCCACCGACTACATCCTCCTCGGAGACCTAAACTTCCACCTTGAGAACAACAACGACAGCAACTCCACAACTCTGATCGATCACCTCGCCAACCTCGGACTGAGGCAACTCGTCACAACGCCTACCCACTCCGCTGGCCACATTCTCGACCCCGTCTTCTCCTCAAGCCCGCACGTCTCCTTCAACCACACCACCGCACTCCCCTGGACCGACCACCGCTGCATCCACTTCACCTTTCAGAAACCCACCACTCACCACCGCTCCCAACAGATCCCCCGCCGCTGCTGGAGCAAAATTGCCGAAGACCAACTACATGCAAACCTCGCTCTCAGCTCTCCCACCGAACCCACCAACACGGAAGACGCTGCCCACAGCCTCAGACGCTGGATCAACGACTGCGCCAACACCCTCGCCCCGCTGAAGAACCCCCCCCCACCCCACAGAGACACCAGCAAGAGGGCCAGCTAGTTCACCCCAGAACTCCTAGCCTCCAAGCCAGCCTGCCGGAATCTAGAGAATAAATGGCACAGCGAACAGACTCCGGACAGCCACGCAGCCCACAAGGACGCCATCCGCAACCACCATCACCTCATCAGGACTGCCAAGAAGACCTCCTTCAAAGACCGCCTCGACAACAACGCTTGCAATAGCAAGGAACTCTTCAACATCGTGAAGGACCTCTCCAACCCCAGTTGCAACTCCGATATCCTGCCGTCGCAAGCCCTCTGCGACTCCCTCGCCACTTTCTTCCACCGCAAGATAGCAGACATCCACGACAGCTTCAACAACCAGACAGTCCCAACAGACAGCAACACAACAGACCCTACGCACACCATCGACCACGACCCCCTGCTAGCCTGGGCCAGCGTGAGCACCGATGACACCATCAAGACCATGAGCACAATCCACTCCGGCTCCCCATCAGGCCCATTCCCGCACCACATCTTCAACAAAGCTAGCAGCTCCATCGCACCCCACCTGCACAACGTCATCAATCTCTCCCTTGAGTCCGCGACCTTCCCAGAGAGCTGGAAACATGCTGAGATCAACGCCCTACTCAAAAACCCAAGGCAGACCCAAGAGACCTCAAGAACTTCCGGCCCATCTCTCTGCTCCCGTTCTCGGTCAAGGTCATCGAGAAGATTGTCAACAGACAGCTAACCCGATACCTCGAAGAAAACAGAATCCTGGACCCTTCCCAGTCAGGGTTCCGCAGCAACCACAGCACCGAGACCGACGACATCAAGACCCTGTTGGACAACGGTGAGACCGCAGCCCTCATCCTCCTGGATCTCTCCGCCGCCTTTGACACAGTCTGCCACCGCACACTACGCACACGCCTCCACGCCGCAGGGATCCGAGACAAGGCTCTGAAATGGACCACCTCATTCCTCTCTGGCAGAACCCAGAGCGTCCGCCTCCCCCCATTCCGATCCGAAGCCTCCAAGATCATCTGCGGCGTACCCCAGGGATCCTCCCTCAGCCCGACACTGTTCAACATTTTCATGGCCCCGCTCGCACACGTCGCCCGACAGCACAACCTCAACATAATCTCCTATGCCGACAACACTCAACTGATCCTCTCCCTCTCCAAGGACCCCATCACCGCCAAAGCCAACCTCCATGAAGGTATGAAGGCCGTCGCCGACTGGATGAAGATCAGCCAACCGAAGCTGAACACGGACAAAACGGAAGTCCTCATCCTCGGCTCCAACCCTTCAGCCTGGGACAACTGCTGGTGGCCGACGACTCTGGGGGCAGCCCAACACCCACCGACCACGCACGCAACCTGGGAATCATCCTCGACACAACGCTCTCAAAGACCAAGCAAGTCAACGCTGTCTCCTCCTCCTGCTTCAACACCCTCCGCATGCTCTGCAAGATCTACAGGTGGATCCCAACTGATACAAGAAGAACAGTCACCCAGGCCCTCGTCAGCAGCAGACTCGACTACGGAAACGCCCTCTACGCGGGAGCCCCGACCAAGCTCATCAAACGACAGCAACGCATCCAAAACTCCTCACTACGACTGATCCTCAACGTACCACGAAACAGCCACATCACCCCCACCAGAGAAACCTGCACTGGCTCCCCGTCAACAAGAAGATATCCTTAAAGCTCCTCATCCACGCACACAAGGCACTCCACAAGACCGGCCCAGCCTACCTCAACAGACGACTCTCCTTCTACATCCCCAACCGCCAGCTCCGCTCCGCTGACATTGCACTCGCCACCGTCCCGCGCAGCCGAAGAACAACCACCGGCGGGAGATCCTTCTCCCACCTCGCCGCCAAGACATGGAACACCCTCCCACTGAGCCTACGACAGACCCAAGACCTGCTGACCTTCAGGAGGCTACTCAAGACCTGGCTGTTCGATCAGTAGCACCCCTCCACCCTCCCCCCAGCGCCTTGAGACCCTCGCGGGTATGTAGTGCGCTTTACAAGTGACTGATTGATTGATTTTTTTTTTTTTTTTTAGGTTGGGTACACTGGGGTAGAACTATTTAGAAGCATCAGATGAGTATTCACATTTTAGCCTGTGTTTATGTATGTATTTTAATTAATATGTCATAGCTACAAACCATGCTGTTGCAGTATTATTTTGTGTTACTGCTAACTTTGTACATATTGTACTTCGCAGTTCGCAGCCTGTCTTACGATTGTAGCAGTTCATACCTCTTGCATGAGAAATAAGACTGTTCAATAAACCCCTTTTTATTGAAACGCCCGTCTCTCTTTTTCTGTGCAACTCTGTAGAAACAAAGCATGCACGATTGACTGAGTGATATTGTTATCTATTGTTTCCACGGTTCTGAGATTGTTCCGACTCTAAAGGAAACAAAGTTGTCCTGTTTATGCGGTTGTCAGAAACTAATCTCTTCTTGTATATTCGAGAAGTTTCTAGTGACCTCTGAGTTAGCTGGCACACACAAGTATTTAAGTTTAATGTACTCGATAGAGAAATACTGACCTCAGTCCTATGTCAAATCTATAGTGTATATTATTCCAATGCGCAGAGCCTATCAGGGATATAGGAACTACACTACAAAACCCTTAATGCGAACTACTATGACATACACTGACTGGTGCTTGATTCTCCACTTGTTAGGACCCGAAGGCAGTCAATAGCCTTATTTTTATTTTGGAAGAAGCCCCCCCCAAAATCCACCTGGTTTCTTCGCTTGTGGAATGTTTTAGCCCTCGAATTGTTTACCGCCCGCATCAATCCCACAGGTACAAGATTTGCCCGCACTTGGCAGCCACTTATACACTATTTCACGATGACCAGGCACTCCCGGTTGGTCCCCCACAAGACTACGTGCCTTGCAGCTGTTTGAGGATTCCCTTGAACCATACTCTAGTGGTCGGAAACCGGAAACCCTGGAACGGCCCACCTAAGTCAGAGGGCTTGCTCTCTTTCATCTCGATGACCCTCTAGCTTCCATTTGGGGGCCTAGATCCTCCCAGCGCATCCTCTTTCTCCCTCTTTCCTTGAGAGAATTTCTCTTTTTTTCTTTTTTGTTTTATTATTTACATACAATTGCTGACAGTTCCCTGTTGCTTCCTTAGATTAAAGGGTTCCCATGGATAGAGAGAAGAACCTATATATTGCGATGTCATGCATAGCAAGGCCCCAACGATTTCATTGACTTGCCAATGATAGAATCCCATTCAACACTCGGAGAACTGAGAGCCCTTTCTTTTGATGTTTTTGTCTCTTCACTCTCTCCTTGCAACAGGCCTTTTGTTTGGATAATTGGGTTAAAGGAAGTATTGTTCACCTCTACCCCGGTATATTTCAAAATGAAAGACTTGGTGATATATTGCATGGGATAGATTCTGCTATGTAAAAAAAAATATTTAAAACATCTTACCTGTGTGCATAGCAACACAATGCAGAAAAAAACAACCACAAAAACCATAAAAATACATGGAGGGGCATTGGGTCAAACCTCTTCATCCATTGTTCTGCTGAATTATCATTCACATTTAGCTTCAATCCACCAGCACGTATAGAATGGGGGCAGTGGGTCAGACCACTTCAGCCATTAGCTCTCTTTCACTGTGAGGGCCAGCATTGTGCATGTTCACGTGTGCAAATCTGCTCAAGAAGTAGTGCTCCTAATTGCTGGGAATGGTTAGTCAATCTATAATTTCATTGCATTTTAGGTCTCGGCTAGGCATTCGTAGAGAGATGCTGTATACAGTATACGAGGGAAGCTCCGCCCTTTTTCCGTCCATGTTTTTCATTGGCTTGCATCGGAAATGCTGCTTTCTGATTTGTTTTTAGCTTGTTTGTCCCTCCTCCTGACAGCCATGTCGTAATTTTTCTCCTTCCATAGCTATCGCCCCCTTTACTTTCCAAACTCTTTTGTTCCTCTGCCGCACCCCCTTCCCTCCCGCAGTCCGTAACTTCTCTGCCCACCACCACCCCTCCCTCAATCATGCATTCTGCGACGCCCGTACATTTGTTATTATGGAATAGGTCTCACATAATACGAGTCCTTTTGCATTTTTAAATGCTTGTTTGCACCAGGGATTGGCTGGCTGAGTCTTGGACTTTATTTTGCCTGACCTGTCCAGACGGCTATGTTGCGCATGCGTCCAGCAGCCGCTATCAGACGCTCCTGCGCATAATCTCGAGCCTGGTTAGGTCTCGGCTAGCGAAGGCTGCGCTTGCGCTGTCTCGCTCACGAGATTTAACGTTTTCCAGTACGGGGCTTGAACCCGCCCCTCTTCTCCATTGGCTGGCTTCCTAAACGGAGGCCAGCCATTGGAGGAGAGGGGCGTCTGTCCATTTAAGCCCCGTCTTTTTCGGATTCGGGGGCGTGTTTTTTACTTTCTTTCTCTCCTTTGGAATGTAAACATTCCAGCCAATGGTAAGAGGAGAGAAAGAAAAGCACGCCCCCGAATCCGAACATGACGCTGCGTTTCTCCAAGGCATTTCTGCTTGACCTCGGAGAAAGACCTCACGATCTCCCTTTCCTCCCCGCCATGTTACAGCCGCAAAGAGGCAAGATGGAGGCCTGTTAAGGGCCCGCCGTACCCGGGCTACCCCTTCATCATGATCCCAGACCTGGGCAACCCCTACCTCCCCAACGGCTCCCTCTCTCCGACGGCTAGAACAGTGAGTGCCTCGCCGCCGCGCTGCTCTCCGCAGCCCCCCACTCTTGTTTTATGTTCATCTGGCTCGCAGGGGCCGAGCTAAACTTTCAGCTGAGCTGTGTGCGCGCTGCTGCTAAACTTTCCCCCGGCACCGCTCTCTGGGACTGGGGATTATTTACGTCCGCCATATTGTCCCGTACGCTACTTCCTGGTTTAGCAGGGAGCCTCGCTTTGCCCCGTATGTCCATCTTTTCCTGTTTCCTTTCTTCGCCGCTCTCTTTTTATTTTACCTCTCGCTTTCTTTTTCCCACCTTGCGCTTGTGCCTTCCTGCCGTGGCTGACATCGGGGGGTTCATGGGGGCCCTGGATTGGGATTTGCACGGGTTCGCCGCCTCCCTCGGAAACGTGGCCCTGTCGGACTCCCCCGGCTTCTTGACCGAGCGTCTGGGGCAGATCGAGGGCCGGCTGCAGCGGGGGTCGCCCACAGACTTCGCGCACCTGAAGGGCATCCTGCAGCGGAGGCAGCTGTCCTGCCGGACCGGCTTCCACCTGGAGATCTTCTCGTACGGCACGGTGCACGGCACCTGGCAGGACCACAGCAGGTTTGGTAAGAGCCGCAGGTGTAGCTACGGCAGGTCTGCCTCGGGCGCTTGCTAAGCTACCTCAGAAGAAGCAAGCGGGTTCATGTAGCCAACTCATACCTCGCCTCCAGAGAGTCCAGGCTTGGGGGTGTGTGCGGGGGGTCAAGACAGAAAGGAATCCTACTCTCATACTTCCTCGGGGTCCTTTGCTCCTAGATTAGTTTTGTGCTCCCCACTTGAACCCAGTGGCACAAATTAGGCCCTGCAGTAATTTCTTTCAGAAGAACAAAAAATCTGTATTGGACTTTTAGCTGTTTTTATTCTGTCTTGCCCTGCCTACTGAAGAGATTCTTCTGTACTGTGGGCGGGAGCAACACATCCTAATACAATACAAGGGGACTCCTATTTTTAACTCAATATATTTTCGGGCACCAGGTTTCCAGTATGGACTTAAGCACATAACCCGACAAAGCTGTGAGAGGGGAGAGAGAGGCCAGTGCCAAGGTAGTTGTGTGATTTTTGGTTAGCTAATATAACCGCAATTTTATATATTACTGGACATCGCGAAACCCAATGCAGAATGGGTCTGCACGAGCCCTATTTCTAACCGTCTCAGTGGCAATAGTGTACCATTGAGTGTTCGAATTTTAAAGTGTAGCGATTTAGATCGATTACAGAAAAAAATGTTTTTTACTCATTTGTTAGTTCAGTCTATGTCCGCCTCCCAATAAGGTATAGCGACAGAGTAAGAAGGATATTCTCGACTTGGCTATTTCTCTAGTTTCTTTCTTTCTTTGTTGTTGTTTTTTGTTTGTTTTAGAAATGACGTTGTGCACCTAGTATCTGCTGTCATAGCCTGTTTGGGGGGGAAATACTTTCTTGTGAAAGATTCATAAACATGGTTATATAGATTGAACTGCATGTTTCTATTTGAAGTATAGCAAGAAAGGTCCACACTATGTTACCACCTCTGCCCTTAATCAAAGCTTCCACTTTGGGAACATATCTCCAAGCACTGCCATTTTAGAGGAGAGAGCAGTAGGCCAATGTCATGAGCAATACCAATAGCTCTAACTTTGACAATGCCGAGACCATTGCATTGTAAATGCTTGTTTTTGGTTTGCGGTGTGTCATAGAAATAAAAGCGCAGACTTTCAGTGAGCGTTTTTGAAATTTTATATTTATTTAAATCCATTGACATTCATATGCTTTTGTCCGTGCCTGTTTAGCTTCTGCACCTGTCCGTGTCGCCCCCTCCCAATCGCATTGTTATTGTTGTCTGCAAAGCAGAGCTACCGGATCCCGGCTGAGCCGAAACCTCAGTAGGTCGCCATACACCACGTTAAGGGAGTTGGAATTTCAAGTTAGTTTTCATCATCATCAAGAATCTTTAGCACATAGAATAATATGTACAATAAAAAAATACAGTAATAAAACAATAACTACAATTTCATGATCAAGTGTGCACCGAAACTGCTAGCCACTATTTGCAATTATAAAACTCCTTTTGATCCAAATAGCATACAAATAATTCGAAAGTGCAAACACAATATGACCTGCAGTATCAGATTTAAAAATCCTTAGTGCATCAGAACATTTCTTGAATCCTAAGTTTCTACAGATAGGTACAATCCATTTCTTCCTTATTCTACTATAAAGAGGACAGAAAAATAATATATGGCATTCATCCTCGTTATTCGTACCACAACCTGGACAATGGGAGTCCCTGTTGTCTGCAAAGCAGAGCTACCGGATCCCGGCTGAGCCGAAACCTCAGTAGGTCGCCATACACCACGTTAAGGGAGTTGGAATTTCAAGTTAGTTTTAGTTTGGTTTCAAGTTCAGTTTTCAGTTTGGTATGAAATTTTTGTTGTTCGTAATAATGTGCTTTATTTTTTTAATCTGCTGAACCAAACCCCTGACCCACAAGTGACACATCCCGGCATCGTGCTCTTCGCTCATTAATCACGTTAAAACTTCAGAGCTAGTTACCACTGCAGAGCACATTTACCAATCCCGGCTTGGGCGCTTTGGTGGTGGTGATAGTGCTATGAAATCATATTTTGGGTGGTGTGAAAAGGCGGCGCCGGCTCATTGGACATACAGAAATGGGTCTGCGCATCATGTCATGCTTTGATATGACGTGAAGTGCTGAAACCATTCAATTAAACATATGCCCTAGAAAGTAAAAGCCTTTTACATGCTGCCACTCGGCACACAAAAAGCTAAAAACAGGCGAGTTTTCAAAATACATTGAACAAATTAGCTTTTTATGTGGGCTCAAAGAAGAAACAATACATACAACCAGAGGAGGAAGTCGTGAGTGCCGCTTCTTCCAGCTTCTACTGTACCTCAAGTGGCAGCAATTTATAGCGCTGTTATTTATCCTGTTTCCAAACACTTCCAACCTGAGCCGCTATGAATAAAAGAAAAATGCACACAATTAAAACGTTAATAAATGATAATAGTATGGGGTGGTTTATAAGAAAGGCATGGCGGGACTTCCAAACCACCAAATGGATCATTTTGGATACGGAGCTGGGTTCGTATCCCAGCTTCACGCGAATGTCTTGCGGTTCTGCGCAAATTTCTTAATGTCTTCCCCCTTAAGCCTTTTGTGATACCAGTTACCTCCTTCGAGGGAGAAGTGCAGCTAAGGTGACAATTTGATGCTAGTTTTAATATCAAGAGTGTTCAACCAGCTAAGCCATGCTGCTGACCTCCTTGTGATCTGCAGTTGCAATTCTGAATTCAGGTAATGTCAGCCCGGCTGTTAATCCTTCCGATGTAAGTATAACGTAATAGTAACTCCTGTTGTCTAGAACTCTTATAAACAACAAGAAGCTCCATTACTTTCTACAACGTTCTTGGCATTTTTTGAGCAACCAGTGCTCCCTGGGTTTCTGCCTCCTCCAAATGTCAGTTTGGATGAAGTTGCAGGGCCTGAACATAGCTGCTCCATCTCCTGTAGAATTGTTAGGGCCGGATTTCTCTTTTCCACCTCAGGATACTCATAGGGACAACGAGTGGGTAAAGTTCATTGGCTGGGCTCTGCATCGGAGGACTGGCTTTCCAAGGGTCTGTGGCTGCAGCGTAGAGAGAGCCTGGGATGCCGAGCAGGCACTGGGTCCTTGCTGCCAAGATCAACGGCAAATGCGTCTGTCAACTTCAGTCATAGGTTTCTTATGCCCTGTGAGTGTAGGACATTTGCCTCATCAAATGTGTCTAAAAAGAAGCAGGTCTGGTAAATGAATACTTTATTTTGTCAGTGCACTCAGGGATTCCAGTGTGACAGTGGAATCAAGTGCAGTCGGGATATGTATGGTGTAGTGAGAGAATCCAGCCGTTGGTGCAGGCAGGGAAAACAGGACGCTTGGGTGTTTCATCTCAAAAGTGAGGCAATCCAGATGTGCAAAGTAATTCATGCAGGTTTGCAGTGCAACAAGGGAGCCCAGCAGTGCTGTGCAGTTAGGAGATCCAGCGCTGTTCGATAACCCAGCCATGCCACAGACTCAGGAATTCAGTTGCTGGCATTAATTAAGCGAAGGCGCTTTGCAGTGCAGCTCGGGAAGCCAGCCTTGCATTGCAGTGTAGCTAGGGAATCTGACTGTGCAGTGCAGCCAAATGATCCAGGTGTGCACTGCAACCAGAAAACTCAGACATTGCAAATGGGAGGTGCAGCCATGCCTTGAAACTGAGAGGTCTGTCCGTGCAGTGCTCTCGATATGACCACTGAAGGCCCTGATTTTAAATTAAAAACAGAGCTTTGGACTATTCCATTTCCCGCTGAAAGGCAATATTTCTGTCCATGTGTTCCCATACCTGCCGTGTCATGTAGTTTGGTGCTTACTTTCCCTCCATGTTAAAGAACCGTAGATGTTTCAGCACTCCGTCCATCATCTCCTTGTGTTTGCTTTGTCCGCCCTAAGTTGGCAGGGTATGCCCAGACGTGGGTCCCTTGCTCCCTTTGCCACTGGATTCAAGCTAGCCTGGCTGAAGAGGGCTGTTAGCCCGAAACCGGTCCCAGGATGCTTGTTTCTGGTCCAGGGAAGACATGGCTTGGCAGTTCGGGCTGGACTGTTCCCATGAGGCACAGGGTCAAGACTGATTTGCATATAGCTGTGTCTGAACTAAGGTGGCAAAGTGAGCTAAAGAATGATGATGGATTCAACCCAGATCTGTGACTGGGGGTGAGTGTTTGAAATGTTTCAGCACTCCGTCCATCATCTCCTTGTGTTTGCTTTAAGGAAGGGTGGATCAGAGGCAAGATAGGGATGGCACAATGGAAAGGAAATAGGAGGGAAAAAAACAGGTGATTGGGATGTGTTGTTGAAGGGGCGGGGCCGAACAGAGGCTGAAGGATAAAGGAGTCACACCAAGATCTTCAGAAAAAAATGAGGCGAAAAAGGAAGGAGCTCTTCAGGAGGACTCCCTTGAATGAAAAAAGTGAGTTTCGGAAAGGGGATAGGGGTTTGCAGTAAGAGAAAATCGTGAATGAACTGCAGAACAATGGAAAATAAACAAGAACTGTCATTTCCCCTTCAAATAGGGCTTTCAACGAGTTGGTTTAGTCAACCTAGTGAATGGTATTCAAATTATAAAATTAGATGAAACAGTTTATACACAAAAAGGTTTATTCTGAACAGCTTTTAGTCACACTTTATTTTAATTGTTTTCAATGTTATCTCTGCCAAGCAAACCTTGGAACATTTCCTATGGCCAGTTATGTCTTTACTCACTGTCTAGCTAGATGCTGATTCAGTCAGGAGCGCTCTGCTAGTGTCCAGAGGAGAAAGCCGAAGAACTTCTACAACTTTTCTTTTTCTTTCTCTCATAAGCAAAAGGCACAGAACTTACTACCCTGTCTTGGGGACTGTAAGGCACACAGTTGCTGTTCCATATTAAGGTCTCTACACTTCCTGAAGAGCTATTGCCTTGCACCATTGACCCCTGCTGAGTCACTTGTTTATGTTTCTGTTACTTCCACCATCTCGCTCCCAATGTCACCAAGTCTTGCAAGAGCTTCTGGCAGAAATTTAGACATTGCTGGTTTTGAAAACTATTGAGATCATGGCCAAGAAGGGAAGGGAGATCGAGGTTTTACTTCAGCTTCATGGATGTAAGAAAAGATGCTTAAGGCTGTCTTAGATGCATCTTGGATCCACAAAATGTTGGTCTCCTTGTTAACAGCAAACCCAGAGAATGGTTCACTGGGTATTGATGATACTGAGCTAAAGAAATCTAAATTTGTCTGCCCCGAGGTGACCATCATGTGGAAAATTTCTGAGTATCCAGATTGGAGAAATCCTTTACCAGTACACAATGGACACTATCTGGGTTACAGCCCTTTGTTTTCACCAAGGTGATTTCAGGGATGGCCACCTACCTTCATCAGCAAGTGGTACCCATTTACCCATGCTTTAGTGCCTAGCTACCTAGAATATCTCTTGCCCTGATGTGGCACTGTACTCCATACCCAGGTTTGACTCTTGTGTTCCATTTCAGCTTGTCCATAAGCAAGGGTAGGTTTCCTTTAATCAGTAATTTAATGGAGCAATTCTGGGCACCCAGCTGAAGGCAGTCACTGTGTTGTGGTACATTTTGACGCTTTAAATGAAGGCCCAGGTTCCAGATGTGTCCCTGACTTCACTGAGAATGCAAAAAAAGAGGCTGGAATCGGTTGTGAGACCTAGAGTGTCAGCTCTTCTATGCATTTCACAAGAGATCATGGAAGTTTTTTCTTAGTGGCTCAGGAAACCAACCTAATGCTGAGTCTTCGATTCACTCCTCATTAAACCCAGGGCTCAGTTACCCTGGTGTATCCGTATGCATTTGAAGCATGTTCATGGGTTCTCAGGTACACAGCTTTTGTTTCCTGTAAGAGGCCATCTTCTATATCAATATGCAGACGTTGTGGGTAGCCTTTCTAGCTCTGAAACTCTTCCTGCGCTCCTTGAATAAAAAGATTATTGATCCTCGTGGATAGTTTTTTTTTTTTTTTCAAAACATATTTTTATTGGCATTTAGGTTATCGACAAAGTTACAAATACAGTATGTTGTTATTGCTTTGGGATATCACAACTGGAGAACAATTAAAATGCAGAGATATCTCTGCTTTGTACACAGATCTTATATCTGCCCCTCTCTCACTTAATGGTCATTACGTGTCTCAATGTCTCCTGATGTCGAAGTCTCATATAACCAAAGTAGCTGCCATGCATTCTGCAATTTATGTTTGGGGCAAGATTATCGTTGCACATTTTGCTCGACCCAGTATTTGGTAATGTCCACAGGAGCATTTTCTGTTTGTTGTTATATCTGAGATTAACCAAGTAACAAACAACTTTGAGGAACTTGCAAGAGGGCAGTCACTGCTACAGTACCAGCTGTCAGTCAGAGATATTTGAGTACAGGGGGGCATGGGTTACTATTATGGTTCCCAGTTAAGTTGTATGTTTAGCTCAACACATCCGTAGGTGCAGTTTAATGCAGGGAAGGTGGTTTCCAATACTAGTGGGCTTTTCCTTCGGTCCTTACCCCTTCTACCTCCCACACATCCGAAGGCTTTTGGTTGTCCGCCTATAGCCCTCCTAGCAGGTGGTCATATACACTATTTACTCTTTGTCACGTCAGCGTCTCTGCCTTGTAAGTCATTCTCATTTGCAATCTTGTCCCTGTCTTCTTGTGCCCGTGGCAGGAGCTCCCAACTGGACAACATTTCCCTCCATTGCTCTGCTATGGGATGACGTGTTGGACCTCTGGATTCCTCCTGGACCAGAACTCTGCCCTCCGCCCTTGCCCAATGAGTGACTTCCCGTCTCCAGTGTCCCACCGAGGGCCCAGTTGATGACTTTCCAGGACATGGCAATCCGCCTTTTAGCTAGTATCATGGCCAGGTCTATAAATCTGTTGCCTACTTTTCTCTTGGGGGGAGGGGGGGGGGGGGAGGGGCTGGGGAATAATTCCTAATAAGCATACTTGTATTGTAGACACAAGCGGGTGCCCCACTGCCATGTTTATCTGTGATAGTACCTCGTCCCAGTCACCTGGATCCGATGAGGGGTCATGTATGTCATGTGAACATAATTGAACTTAATATATTTCAACCTAGTGTTATGGGAGACCCTTTTGTGAGAGGACATGGTTCTACACCATTCCGAATCAGTTAGTTCCCTGTTCAGGACGACTTCAAACGTCTCCGTAGTTTCTGTAAGAGAGTAAGTGAGGCTCCAACCAGTGGTACTGTCTGTGTGTATCATGGTGTCTTAGCTGTTTTAGCCATGGATCATTTCCAACACTGTAAGGCAGCGGTTTGTAATAACGATTATATGGGAAGAAACTGTTGGGACAAGTATTTTAGCCAATAGTAAGGAGGGGGCGTGTCTCATCTGCCATCCTGAAAGTCCCCTCTGAATTCACCCCTTCCAACCATTGTGCTAACCATTGCATCTGGGCAGCTAGAAAATATGATTCAAAGTTCGGCACCCCCTTGTCTGCCCTCTAGAATGGGACGCTGTAACGTCTTTAGCGAGACCCTCCATCGTCCCTCTCCACAAAATAAATCCTGTAGCAGTGAGTCACGCGGACTGAACAAACCCATCTGTACGAAAATCGGGAGGTTAAAAATATAATAAGCGCGGCAACATGACAATCTTGGTCAGGGAAATCTTGGCCATGTGGGGCAAACGTTGTGAGCACCAAGAGCGGACACATGCCCTAAGAGATCAAAGAGCTCTATCTAAATTTCCTTCCCTGAAATCCTCCAGAGTGGAAGATATGGATCCCCAGGTATTTAAAGGTATTAGCTGTCCAGTTAATATCTACCAGGATGTCCCAGGGGGGCGGCAGTGCTGTAGGCCTGAGCTTCAGGCAAGGGTGGGAGTGAGCGGTCCGATACACAGTTAAAATCCCCTCCCAAAATCATAGACTCAATGATCATGTTTGTCATGCAGGCTGGAAGGTCTTGGAAAAAGGTCACCTGTTCTTGATTGGGGGCATAGATACTACCAAGAATATTGTCTTTGCCATACAGTTTTCCACTGACCAACACATATCTACCCTCCCTATCTATCAGAGTGTATGCTGGCTCGAAGGGGACCCCTGCCCACATCCAAACTAATACCCTTCAGGTGTATGCAGAGGAGGAGGTCGCAAAAAGATGCCCCCTCCACCGTCTGCGAAGGCTCTCCACTTCCCCCTGTAGTAGATGTGTCTCTTGCAGCCGGGCAATCTGTATACCTCTACGTCTCAGGAACCTAAGGACGTTGTGCCTCTTCGTCATCTAACCCATCCTCCTTATGTCCCATGTAAAAAATGTCAATGTGCTACGCATGCATGTCATGCTAAAACATATTCAGTTTTACCATTCCCCCTTCCACCCCCTTCGCCCTGTTTCCCAGCAGGGCATTCATTGCCACCCCTGCTAATACGAACAACCAAACCATGAATAGGACACTCATTAACAACAGCTCCCTGATCCCAGAGCAGCCTGGCAACTGCCATCTGTCCAAACTGTGGGTAAAACATCAGTCTCTGTAAGAGGGATCACACTCTGCCAGGGGATGATCCTAGTATGGGGGGAAGCTGGGCCCTCGAGGCAGCAAACTCTAATGCAGACCGTGCCTGCCCAGCCCAGCCCGAAGCGTCGACAAACCACAGTACAAAGCTCTCGAAGCACCTCCCAGTCCGGGGGGGAGAAACAGATGTAGCTCTGCTGATTATTCTTTCAGATGTCTCCTGCTGCCCCTGGGGGTCACTGTTAGGAGGATAGCACTGTCGCTACGGAAAGAGTCGTAGTCCGAGCACTCTGTCCCCTTCCTCGAGTTGGAGCCAGCTTCCGAAGCAGCTCCAGTCGACTGCATTATCTCGGCCACGACCTGAAGCCCCGCCGCCCTCTCCTTCTCAGTCTGTGATGGACTTTGCTTCTTCGGTGGGTCCTTCTTGAGCCTCCATCTTGATCTCTTATGTGGCCTTGGGGCTTGTGTTCTCCCAACGATTCTGCCCTACAGAGCGGTCTCCCAGAATTTATAGGCTTCCAGCCACTCCCATGCCATGTCAGAGTCCTCACAAAAATGAGTCTACCCATACAACACTATACGCAGACCAGCAGGGAACATCAAGGAATGCTTCAGGCCTTCCTCCCGCAGAGCCTTCTTGACCTAGAGGAAGGAGGTGCGCTGCCGTTGAGTTTCGATAGTGTAGTCAGGTAATATATAGACAGTACAATTGTCTACGACAAATGGGCCCTCATTCCTAGCTCTCTGTAGCAGTTCTTCCCTGTTCCTGTAATGCAGCAGCTGGGCTATAACCTGCTGCGGGGAGCGCCCTGGGACAGGCAGGTGTGCCGGTCCCCAATGTGCCATCTCGAGAGTGTAGAAGGCGGACAGCCCCTCCGGTGCGATGACTGAGCATAGCCACGGTTCAAGAAAAGCCACCATATATCGCCTCCCGTCCCCTCTGGTAGACCCACCACCCTTATGTTGTTTTTCCGGCTACAGCCTTCTCCATCCCCAGCCCTATGTTCCAGAGTGCGGACTCTATAAGTAGGCTCAGCAACTTGGAGAGTTAGTGTCTGCTGTGCAGGGTGGAGTTCTGCCATCGAGGACTCTACTGTTTTGACCCTCTCTTGTAGCTTCTGGTGTTCCACCCGTAGCAACCCCAACCCTACCGATACTGTACTAATGTCTTGCTATAGTGTCTCTTTAGTGTCAGCGATTGCTTTTTGTTTTATACTCAATTTTATTGATTTTGAGGAAACAAAGCGAACAGTACAGCACATTTCAGCAGAGCGATTACAGACAATGAAAGAATGATAAATTAATAATGCATTGACATACATTACTACCCACAAACCTACGTTATTGTGCGCAGGTTTAGTCAAAGATGAGCTTAGACTCTTCTACCCAATCAGGCCCAACCATTTGCCCCATACTTTGCAGTGTTTGGCCGGGCATCCCCTGGCTTTGTATAGCGGTTTCTCCTACCCTGCGTACCAATCCACCCCCCTGCGCCACTTGGCTATACTTGAGGGGACCAGATTCTTCCATGCTGCAGTGATATCTCGCTTGCCCATCATAATGGCAGTACCCAAGAATAGTTTGTCTGCTCTAGACCACTCTAACCCGTCCATAACCCCCAGGAGCATACTCAGCTGGTCTGTTCTGGACCTCCCAGCCCAGGACTTCAGTTAGCTCCACTTCAGTGATTCCCAGTATGGGGCGAGAAGTGGGCATGTCCACACCATAAGGTAGAAGTCTGCCGGTTCTAACCCACAACGTGTACAAGTTGGATTTGGTTTTAGGCCTGCCCTGTGAAGGTGGTCTGGAGTAAGGTAAGAAGTATGGACATAGTACAGTTGGACCAAGCGGACCCTGGCTGAAGCAGTGATGGTTTTGGGAGCCATCAAGGCATCACTCCAATTATCATCTTCCAGGGAACCTAACCAAGTCTCCCATCGGTGTCTAAGCAAGTCTAGGGTGGTTGGGCCGTTGTCAGTTAAGGAACGTTAAATGTGTGAAACCCCTCCTTTTCCCAGGTCACCCATCATGGTTTGTGCTTCTAAGGGGATGTATTCTGGGAGTGTCGTGCCACTTGGTATATGTATGCTGAGGGCATGGCAGAGTTTCGGGTATTTGTAAAACTGCATTGGATGCAGCGAGTATTGGGCTTGTAGGTCTAGGAATGAGCGTAGTTGGTCACCAACCCATATATCGCCTAGTTGCGAGATACCAGTGAGGTCCCAGCCCCGGAATCCCTCCATCTTCCCCACGTTTCTAAGCCAGGCGCCCTGCCAGAGGGGTGTTTGCTGGGTCAGCTTGTTCTCCCACCGGGCGTGGCGCGGCTATGGCGCAGGAAAGCGCGCCACACCAGCAGAACCGCACGAGTCACTGGGGGTAAGGCCCTGGGTATGGGTCCCTCCGTACATCATTGTTTGAATTTGTGGGAGACTGCTCTCCCAGCTCGATCCTGTATGCTGGGTCTGACCAGCCACCATTGAACCAGTCGTGTAAGGTGAGCAGATGGGTTGCTTGGTAATATACTTATACATTCGTTATGCCCATGCCTCCATCGAAGGGCGGGATGTGGCAGCAGGTGAGGGCCATTCGTGGCCTCGAGCCACTCCATAGGAACTTTGTAGCCAGGCTGTCTAGCTCATTGAACCAAGTCCAGGGAAGATGGAATGGGGTACTTTGGATGATATACAAGAATCTGGGGAGGATCATCATTTTAAAGAGGGCGAATCTTCCTAGTAGATTAAGCAGTAAGTTTTGCCACTTCGGGAGATCTTCCTTCGCTTTCTTGACCAACGATGTAATATTGACCACAACAAGTCACAGAGTAGAGCGATCCAGATCCAAAAGTATTTGAATGACTGCCACCTGATGGGTATAGTAGACTGCCAATCAAAGCAGTCTCCTGATAGGTGCAGGGGAACCAAGGTCGATTTAGCGTGTAGTCCCTATACTTGTTTAAAGGTGTGGAGCACTTGAAGGCATCTGGGTCTGGAATGAGCCGGCTCCGTGAGGAAGAGCAGCACGTTGTCCACGTATAGGACGATCTTGTGCTCATGAGAGCCCCTCTATTTCCAGCCTTGGATCTGGTCATCGGCACGAATGAGGTAAGCTAAGGGTTCCATCACCAGGGCGAAGAGGAGGGTTAAGAGGGGACACCCATGTCTCGTGCCTTTCCTGATCGGGGACACTTATGAGAGTGCTCCATTTATGAGCACCCTTGCGTTAGGTTTGGAATAAAGGACCCGGACAAAGGGGTGGAACTGGTGTTCCAGGTCCTTGGCAGCCAAAACATTGTGCAAGTACTTCCAGTCGACCAAGTCGAAGGCCTTCTCGAAGCCGATTAGGAGGTGCGCCAAATAGGGGGTTAGTGACTGGCAGTTAGCTAGGGCCAAGTGGAGGTGCCGGAGACCATGTCTGGTACTCCGCTCCGGCAGGAAGCCACACCGGTCCGGGTGGACCAGTTTGCTGAGTTATGGTCTGAGGCATTGGGCCAGGATCGTGGCATAGAGTTTGATCTCTGTATTGATAATCATTGCAGGCTGGCGAGAGTGGTTGTGTCTTAGGAATGACAACTACAGTGGCCGCATCAGTCTCTGGAGGGAATGAACCCAACTCCACCGCTTCTGCGAATAGAGCAGAGGGATGAGGAACAAGTATGTCTGATAGGCAGCGTAGTACTCCTGTGGAGTGCTAAGTAGGGAGATTGATTGGATTGGGTGGATCAGTGAAAGGCTGGGGAATATTGGACGCTTTACGTGAGAATGATCCTTTTATGACCCGTAGCAACGCATCATCTAAATTCAGGGTGGGTTACTCTTTTATGCCAAAATGACCAGGGCCAAGTGAGGTTGTCTTGGTAGACAGCCTAACGCCCAGCTGCAGTTAAATTTAAAAGCACTGACTGAAAGGGGCAGATTATTTTCAGCCCTAAATTGAACCTTGGTCAACGTAAAAACAACCAGTTCCGTTGCAAATATAACCGTGAGAGAGCGATATGAGGACGCTATTTACAAATGCCAGATGGAAGTGGGCACCAGAATGCATGAGAAAGATAGTGAGCAATGTCGATTTTGACTCCCAATCTAGATTATTATACAGAATTATCTTACCTAAAAACTGCTGAATAAGATTTACCCAGCCAAATCGGATAACTGCTCAAGATGCCAACACAATTGCTATTATTATTCTTATTCTTATCATTTATTATGTTCTTTTCCTTAAACTCAATAAAAATAACTTGGAAAAAAGCAAAAACACAATTGCACCAATTGCTGTTTATGTTGTGGACCTGCACAGCAGTAGCGGGTTACCGGAGATGGATAGTGGACAGAAATATAGGCCACGTAGAGTTAGAGATTTTTGAGCATTACGTTTTTGTGCATTGTGTATCTGAAAGAGACATGTTAGTTAGATTCCTCACCGTAGAATATCCCCAGGCGTCAGGCTGGATACGCAAAGATTTTTCGTCAGCAATACCCTTGCGCGTCGCTAGGCGTCATCTGCGGCTCCACGTCCGTCGTAGGCATCGTGATCGCTGGGATGACGTCGTCGGAGTACTTAGACGCTGCCCTCGCGCACTGACGTCCGTTCTTCTTTTTTCCGCGCCAGCAAGCGCCGATCCGTGAAGAGCATACCCTTTTAGTCACTTTTTGACTAAACTTTTTGAACTCTTTTGGTTCCATTTCCAGTCGACCTCGACTCTGGTGCTGGTAGGGATGCCTAGATTCAAACCGTGCTACTCCTGTCACCGCCTGATGTTGGTCACAGACCATCACCGCCGGTGTCTCTGCTGCCTTGGGGCCGACCATGATGCCGAGTCGAGCCTTGACTGCCGGGCCTTGACCTCAAAGGCTAGGCGGGAGCGGTCCCGCAAGCTGCTCGAGATCTGGCAGTCGGCTCCGAGGTCCCGGTCGAGGAGGAGGTTGAGGAACCGGTCGCAGAGCCGCAGTCATCACGGTTTGTCGGGCCAAAGTCCTCGCATTCCGGTAAGTCGAGGCGCAGCAAGAAGTCGAAGAGGCAACATCGCTCTTCCGACTCCCCTCGCCGGTCGCACGACTCGGCTGAGGGTTCGGGTGGCACCACCCGCGCGGCTCCGTTAGAGCCGCGGGAGCCGCGTCCGACCCCAAACCCTCCGGTCCCTGGGTCTGACGCGACTCCGGCGGAGATCAGAGACTTCCTCGTGGCAATGAGGAGTCTGGATCCACCGTCGACGCCTGCCGGCGAGCCTTCGGGCCCCGCAGGCTCGACTGGGAGGCCTAGCGAGCCGGCGGCTCCGGCCCCGACGCCTTCGTCGACTTAGGTCTTGATGCCGCAGGCTCCCGCGGGATCCAGGCCTGGATCCCGGTCGACGCCGGTCGACCTTACGACCCCTTCGGTGCCACCCCCGGCGCCGCCTTCGGAAGACTCTGTCCCCAGTTTTAGTCCCGGTCCGGGCCCGGCTTCGGAGCGGCGCCGATGGATGACCGGTTCATCTTCCGCCCGGCACCGATCATTCCACCTGTATACCAGGAGTCGGATGACGGGGACGACTGGGAGGGGTCTGAGGACACTCTGGCACAGCAGTGAACTGCTGCCGAAGAACTGGGGGATGCCAGTGGTTTTGACACCTCCCCTGACACTGGCTTCATCTCGCCTCCCTCTGTGGCTACGAAGGAGGGTGCTACATATTCTGTGGTGCGGCGCAAGGCGGCCGAAGCCCTTGGGCTGGAGCTCCCTGCTGTGGCCGTGAGGACTAATCTCCTCACTGAAGTGCTTCAACCGCCAGTAAGCTCCTCGGAGCCTCTGCTGCAGTTCAATGAAGCACTGACCGACGTTCTGATGGGCACCTGGTCCAAGCCCTCCACAGTCCCTCCTGTGGACCGGACCGTGGACCGGCGTCACCGCCCTGCACCGGGCGACCCCAGTTTTCTGTTGGTGCACTCCACGTCCGAGAGACTGGTTATCCAGGCCTCTACCTCCCAGACCGCCTTCCCGTCTGCTCCCCCGGATCGGGAATCCAAAAGGTTGGAACAGTTTGGGAAGAAGCTGTTCTTCTCCCTTAGTTTGGGGTTGCGGTCTATCAACACCACGTGCCTTTTGGACCGTTACACCCACTCCTTGTGGGATACGGTGGCGGACGTGCTGCCTCAGTGTCCGGAGGAGGCCCGGACACGGCTCACCCAGACACTTGCCGAAGGGTGGGATGCGGCACGGTATTCAATCCGATGTGGACTGGACGCAACGGAGTCGCTAGGCAGGGCAATTGCGACCACGGTGGTGATTTGTCGCCACGCCTGGCTGAGATCCACAAACTTCTCCGGGGATGTCCAGAGCGCCCTCATGGACATGCCCTTCGATGGCCGCTGCCTTTTTGGCGACAATGCGGATAGTGCGCTGGAGCGCTTTAAGGACTCCAGGGCTAAGGCCAAGTCCTTGTGCCTCTTGGCCCCGCGCCCGCAAGCTTCCACTTTTCGCCCCTTTCGTGGCCAAGGAAGGGGAGCCCCCTCATGTCCGTCTAGTCACAGGCCGCAGAACCAGCCTCAATGCGGTCGCGGACGTGGATTCCGCCGGGGCGGAGCAGGGGGACAACAAGCCGGTCCATCCACATCTGCCCCAGCAGCATCCGCCTCAAAGCCCTCCAAGTCCGAGCTTTCAGGCCCATTCCACACCAGTGGGAGGCAGAGTTCGCCATCACCTGCTCCTCTGGCGTAACATCACATCGGACAGGTGTGGGTGCTGCAAATCGTCTGAAGGGGCTACTCCCTCCCCTTCGAGGCGACCCCTCCAGCCATGCCACCGCAGTACCACCGCATGTCGGGGGATCACTTGAAACTTCTGCAGGAGGAAGTTACGGCCCTCTTGGCCAAGGGGGCCATCGAACGCGTTCCTGGCCCAGAAGTAGGTCGGGGTTGTTATTCCCACTACTTTTTGGTTCCCAAGAAGGGCAAAGGGGGCCTACGCCCTATCTTGGACCTCAGGAGCGTCAGTGCCTTCCGGAAGGAGAGGTTCAAGATGCTCACCTTAGCTCAGGTTCTGGCTGCCCTAGACCCTGGAGACTGGATGGTAGCGTTGGACTAGCAGGACGCTTATTTCCACATCCCCGTCCTGCCGGCCCACCGGCGTTACCTGCGGTTCACGGTGGGTCAAGAGCACTTTCAGTTTACCGTACTCCCCTTCGGCCTCACCAGTGCCCCTCGGGTGTTCACGAAAGTGATGGCGGTGGTTGCAGCTTATCTGTGCAGATTAGGGGTTCCAGTCTTCCCCTATCTCGACGACTGGTTTTCGAAGGCGGGCTCGCCCCAGGCAGTCGTCTCCCACCTCCAGACTACGCCCGACCTCCTGCATTTGCTGGGGTTTTCCATCAATGTGCCGAAGTCGCATCTGAGTCCCTCCCAGAAACTCCTTTTTATTGAAGTGGTTCTGGACTCTGCGCAGTTCCAGGTCTATCCTCCGCGAACAGAGGGGTTCGGGATATTCAGGCTCTGATTCCGATCTTTCGGCCTTTATCCCGGGTTTCGGTCAGGTTGGTGCTGCGGCTCCTTGGTCTGATGGTGTCCTGCATCCTGGCGGTACATCATGCCAGGTGGCGGATGCGGGCTCTGCAGTGGGACCTGAAGATTCAGTGGGCCCAGCATCAGGGCAACCTGTCCGACCATGTCTTGATCTCGAAGGGCACTGCAACACAGTTGCAGTGGTGGCTCACGGACCGCGATTGGGTCAGTGGCAGATCCCTCTCCCTACCCCAACCTGAGCACTTAGTGGTGACAGATGCGTCCCTCCTGGGATGGGGGGGCCACATGGGAGAGGCGGAGATCAGAGGCCTCTGGTCTCCGGCGAAGTCCCGGCTCCATATCAACCTATTGGAGCTGCGGGCGATCCGACTTGCACTGAAGGCATTCCTCCCCTCTGTTCGGGGGAGTGTAGTGCAGGTGTTCACAGACAACACCACCGCCATGTGGCATTGCAACAAACAGGGCGGGGTAGGGTCGTGGACCCTTTGTCAGGAGGCTCTGCGCCTCCGGTCATGGCTGGAACATCAGAGCATCACCCTGGTGGTTCAACACCTGGCGGGCTCTCTGAACGCCAGAGCAGACTAACTCAGCCGCCGGTGCATGATGTATCGCGAATGGCGTCTGAACTCGGACGTGGCGCATGGACTCTTTCGGCAGTGGGGTGAGCCTTGGTTAGTTCTATTCGCCACCGAAGAGAATGCGCAATGTCATCAGTTCTGCGCGTTGGAATTTCCAAGGCGGCACTCGCTCGGAGACGCTTTTCGCCACAAGTGGAGTTGCGGTATGTTGTATGCCTTTCCGCCTATACCACTTCTGCCCAGAGTGCTGAAGAAGATCAGGCGCGATCGGGGTCCAAGTCATCCTTGTGGCTCCGGATTGGGCACGAAGATACTGGTATCCCGAGCTATTCAGTCTATCGATCGACCCCCCCCCCCCCCCCCCGATTCGACTGCCTCTTCAGGAGGACCTTCTGTCGCAGCAGCAGGGGACGGTCCTCCACCCGAACCTGTCCAGTCTCCACCTCCATGCGTGGAGATTGAGCAGCAACAGTTGATGCCATTTGACTTGCCTCCTGAAGTCTGTAATGTTATTCTGGCAGCCAGGCGTCCCTCCACTAAATCGGTATACGCCTGCAGGTGGAACAAATTTGTGGCATGGTGCACAGCAAAGGCTGTGGATCTCCTTTCCGCCCCTCTTTCTGAGGTTCTCCTCTTTCTTTTTTCCCTGGCCCAGCAGGGCTCTGCTCTGGGCACCCTCAAGGGATATCTTTCAGCTATTTCTGCTTTCCTACGGCTTCCTGATCAGCCTTCTCTTTTCAAATCCCCTGTTGTTTCTCGATTCTTTAAGGGCATTACTCACATGTTTCCTCCTGTCCCTGTCGTAATGCCTCAGTGGGATTTGAATCTAGTGTTGACCTATCTGATGTGCGCTCCCTTTGAGCCACTTCATAACTGTCCCCTTCGTCTTCTGACTCTTAAGACTGCTTTCCTGATTGCCATCGCCTCTGCTAGAAGGGTGAGAGAGCTCCAGGCTCTCTTTTAATCCACATTTCTTTTCTGTCCATTCGGACAAAGTTGTTCTCAGGACTCGTCCTTCCTTTCTCCCTAAGGTGGTAACTGCTTTTCACATTGGCCAGTTTGTTACACTGCCCACCTTCTTTCCGCCTCCACATCCCTCGAAAGAGGAAGAGAGCCTCCACCGTCTGGACCCAAAACGGGTGCTGTCCTTCTATCTGGACCGCACCAAACCGTTCCGGGTGGACGACCAACTCTGTCTACGTGGGCGCTAAGAAGAGGCGGGCGGTGCACAAGCGAACCATCTCTCGGTGGGTCGTTTTGTGTATCAAGGCCTGTTATTCCTTAGCTAAAAAGGAACCTCCTGTGTGGCTGAGGGCCCATTCCACTCGGGCCACAGCGGCGACCACTGCCCTGGGCCGGGGAGACCCCTTGCAGGACATTTGTCAGGCAGCAACGTGGGCCTCGCTGCAAACTTTTGCCAAACATTATTGCCTGGACAGCCAAGTCCGGAGAGACGGCTTCTTTGGCTGTTCCGTTCTCCAGAACTTCCTGGTGTGGTCTTGGGTCGCAGACCCACCTCCGGGGTTGGTATTCCTGGGGTATCTATTCTAAGGTGAGGAATCTAACGTGTTTCTTTCAGATGAACAAGTTACTTTCCTTCGGTAACGATATATCTGTAAGAAACATTAGTTAGATTCCTCACCGACTCACCGATCCTCCCCGTTCTGCGAACCGATATCTAGGGTTAAGGTCATCCCTTTCAGGGCCCTAGATTCTTGGCACCAGTGTCTGTCTCTTGCATGGCTCTGCGTTCCTGGCGCGGAAAGCTATGTACAAGAACTGACGTCAGCGCGCGCGAGGGCAGCGTCCAAGTACTCCGACGTCATCCCGGCGATCAAGACGCCGACGACGGACGCCAAGCCGCCGCCGACGACGCCTAGCGACGCACAAGGGTATTGCTGATGAGAAATCTTTCCGGATCCAGCCTGACGCCTGGGGATATTCTAAGGTGAGGAATCCAACTAACTAATGTTTCCTACAGATATATTTAGTTACCGAAGGTAAGTAACTTGTTCTTTTGTCCATTATTAGCAACATGCAAGCAGGTGGTTTTACACTTGATTACATATGTACACACTGATACAGTACTATTGTCTTTAAAAGGAATTTCCTTTTATGTTTGTGTTTTTTTTCTGACGATTGTTAATTAGGCCTCTATGTGGGCGTAGCAATCATGTTTTCCAAAACGGATGTCTCTCTTGTCTCTTCCCTGCTTATTCAAGCAGTCAAGCAGAATTGTTTGTTTATTTCCATTGTTGTTGTACATGCTGTTCTCGATTAAACTTCCCCGACCCAGTCAAAGTCAGTCTTCTAGCCCACTGTACCCTATTTATTCATATAGCTTGCTGTTGTATATTTATCTAATTTGTCTCACCATCTCCATGAGCATAAACGGGCATAATTAATAGCTGTTGTGAATCCCAAGCAACACTGAAAATTGTCATGACCTAGTCACCAGCAAGTTGGAGTACAAGAACACACTCTACGCCAGGTTCACCCAACTCACTAGAAGACTACAAACCATCCAAAACTCTGCAGGTAGACTCATCCTCAACCTCCCACACGGAACTCAAATCACAACACAACTCTGGGAGCTCCACTGACTCTCGATACACAGACGTGCTTATTTCTCCAGTATTGAATCTTTCATAGATTCACATGCTTGTATCTTCCCCGTCGTCATGGTGGAAGTCTCACGGTAACAGAATGACCACAGCAGTATAAGAAAAACTGCATAGCAAAATCCCATTGGGAATCATCTTATTTGGTAACCAAACCTCATCATTATGTGGTCCAAGACTCAGCCAATCGGCTGCTAGCCCTGCCCTCACACTCTCCAGCAGAGCCTTCCTGCCTCAGATTTCCAACCGCCTTCGTGTGAGGAGGAGTCTCCCTGAGCTTTGCTCAGTTTTGTTCCTGTGTGAACTTTTGACCTCTGGTTCAGCTTGAATTTCCTTCTCTTTCCTGGATTGAGGTACTGTGCTTCATATTTTCTTGTTTATTATGGCTGAAAGCTCTAAAAAGAGGCTTTTCAGGCCCTGCAGATCCTGTGGAAAACCTAGATTGTTTTCTGAGGACCCACACAAGGACTGCTTATATTGCTTGCACCCAAAACATGTGCCTAAAGACTGTAAGCATTGCAGAACCTTTTCTGCGAAAACCCTGCATGACAGGGAGGCACGTCTTCTGCTGTGGCTTCAGAAAAAGGTCACTTCAGAATCTGACTCTGAAGAGGAATCTAAGTCTTTAAAAAAGAGGAAATCTTCAACTGCGGAAGATAATTCAGAGCTGAAAAAACAAAAGACAAAGGGGCCCCTTCGTCTTCATTACCTCATACTCCTCTTAAAAAATCTACAGAGTCGAGAGAAGTTTCCTCAGCTCCGTCGACGAAAATTGAGGCGTCGCCGGCTGTTCTTGCCTTAAAACCGTCGACGACTACGTCGACGACGACTCCGTCGACGTCCACCATTTCGATGACGACAGCGGCATCGACGGCGACTAAAACCTCGTTGTCGAAGAAAAGCTCGTTGACGATCCCGTCGACGGGATCCTCGTCGACGGCCACATTACCTTCGTCGACGAAGACTTCGTCGTCGACGACTACGATGTCGACGAGCATTGTGTCGACGATAATACAGCTTTCTCCGTCGACGAGATGTCCGTCGACGGGAGCCCCGTCGACGGGAGCATTTCAATCTCCCAAAGTAAAGAAAATAACGTTGAAGTCTATGGCGTCGTCGACGGGCTCGTCGACGAAGAAGACTAAGTCTACAGATTTTACGGCCTGGACGAAAATTTCTCCGCTTCCTCCTTCCAATCTACTAGACTTGCAGTCAGAAGATGAAGAGTCTTCAGGAGTGGCTTATAGTCCGTCCCAACTTCGGATTAAGAGTCAGGAAACGGATGAAGAAGAATTTCATGAGGTTCAGGAAGTCTTCTTTTCAAGATCGCCCTCCGAGGGATTCACGAAGATATGAGTCTTTTCAGCAGTCTTATGACTACGAGAAAGAGGAAGAGCCTCGGCCTAATAGTAGAGAGGACTCTATTTCAATGCCGGTTTCCTTAGTGACTGACTTGCGGCTGATGATAAACGACTACTATCGGCTTTTCCCTGACGCTAACTCTCAAGCGCCACAGACGGCGGATAAGCCGGCAAAAGTACAACCACCTCATTCTTCTCCTAAAACTTCCTCTCTGAAGATATGATCTCCACCAATTATGACAATTAGAGACGATTTGGAAGACAGTGACGCCGATCAACCGGAAGAAGGAGAACTTCTTCAAGATACGCAGGTTGACGATGAATGGGACCAATATATTCTCCCAACTACGCCTTCACCATCTCCGACACTGGCGCACTCTCCGCCGCAAGATATAGGAGGTTTCCATGATATCATGGAGAAAGCGTCAAAACGCTTTGATCTTCCACTTCCAGTTCAGGAAGCCGAATGTTTCCTCTGACTTTAAGGAGGAGTCATGCAAATCTATTCGGTCCATACCGATAATCGCCCATATTTGGGAGGAAGGATTGAAAATAATGAGGAACCACGGCTTCAGTGGCTACTTCAGTTCCTCGCATAGACAAAAAATATAGAGCTCCAGAATCGTCTCCGGCCTGTTTGATTGGTCATCCTCGACCAGATTCTGTGGTGACGCAGGCCACCCAAAGGAACTAAAAAAATCCGGTTTCTACATCAACGGTTCCCCCGGACAAAGACGGAAGACGAATGGATGGCGCAGGGAAGCGATTTGGGTGATGGCAGCGTCTTCCATAAAGGCTTCAAATGCGTTAGCCCTCATCAGCAGATTCAATAGGCAGATGTGGAGCGATATAGCACCCTTGCTCGCCCATCTTCCAGAGGATAAAAAAGAAGAAGCGGCTGCTATTCTACAGGATGGGGCTAGGGCAGCCTCGGAATCCATAGACATCGCTATGGATTTGTCCTCAGTGGCATTTCGACAAAGGGCAGGTGCAGTAGCCCTGCGAAGACAGGGATGGCTGAAGGCCACCTCGTTTGTGACCGGAGGTACAGGCTAAAATAGTGGACATGCCATTTGACGGAGAGAACCTGTCCGGAAAGCATGTCGATGAGGCCCTCCAAAGCATCAAAACTGACACGGATACAGCGCGGGCGCTGGGATCTCTTCAACAGGGCAGGTTTCAGTCCTTTCGGAGGAGAGGATCCCGAGGACAATTTACACAGAGATCCTCGTTCCAATCGAATAGATATCAGCCATACAATCAGCAGGGATATCGCCAATACTCGAACAACATACAATTTCGATCCTCAAATAACTATCGGCAACAATCGAGAGGAAGGTCATCTGCGAGAGGGAAATCGCATTAATCCAATCGACGACAATGACTTCATGAACGCATCCGCCACTTGTCCGAGAAGCAGCACGCATTACCTGACTTCATTTTACCCAGCTTGGCTGTCAATAACAACTGACAGATGGGTTTTAGATGTAATTCAACATGGCCATACTCTGGAGTTCTTACAGAAGCCTCCAAATCAGCCTCCTATACACAGGAGACAAGAACATCTATCAGCCCTCAGGGCAGAAGTTGTAGCGTTGCTACAAAAGGAGGCGATAGAAGAAGTTCCGCGGCTTCAACGCGGGAAAGGCTATTACTTGCATTTCTTTCTCATAAAGAAGGAAACATCAAAATGGAGGCAGGTAATGGACCTGAGAGGTCTCAACAAATTAATTCAAAAGAAATCATTTCGAATGCTATCCCTGCAGGAAATACTTCTCCTGATTGGCAGAGGGGATTATTTGGCATCCCTGGACCTCTTAGATGCTTATTTTCACGTCCCAATCCACGTAAACCACAGAAAATTTCTACGCCTCATGGTGGTGGGGCGTCATTACCAATTCAAAGTATTGCCTTTCGGACTAAAGTCGGCGCCGAGAATATTTACAAAGTGTATGGCACCAATTGCAGCCCACCTAAGACTCCAAGGTCACCAGATTTTCCCTTATCTGGACGATTGGCTTATCAAAGGAGGTTCGTTCAGAGACACCCAACGCTCTCTTCAAGTTTGCATGGAGTTTTTTCAATCCGCTAGGTCTCAGAGTCAACCTAGAAAAATCACATCTCAGACCAGCCCAGTCCCTCCAATTTCTGGGAGCTCTAATTTGCACAGAGGAGGCCAAGGCTTACCCATCAGAGGAGCGTATTCAAAAGATCATACAGTTGACAACACAATTGCAAATAAAGTCCGTTTCAGTAAGGATCTACAAATCATTATTGGGGATGATGTCCTCTTGTATCCCACTACTCCCAAATTGCAGGTTCCGCATGAGGCCTATACAAGAACTGCTAGACGAGCAATGGCTTCAGTCGCAGGGATCCTTCGAGGATCGAATAGTAATCACTCCTCAGATCCGAAACGCCCTGTCATGGTGGAAGATCAGGGATCATTTAGCGGAAGGACTGACTTTCGAGTCACAGACCTACAGTTTCGTGATGACGGATGCTTCTCTTCAAGGTTGGGGAGCGCATCTCCAGGAGCTCGAAATTCAGGGCCACTGGTCAAAGTCCAAAACGCAGCTCCACATCAACTTGCTGGAACTGAGGGCCGTGTTCTTGGGACTCAAGGCTTTTCTTCCCAGGATTCGCGGATCTACGGTTCTTGTGAAGACTGACAGCTCCACGTCTATGTTTTACCTTATAAAACAAGGGGGTACAAAGTCGAAACTTCTGTCAAAGGAAGCACAAAACGTTTGGAAATGGCTTTTAACTCACAACATCTCGCTTCAAGTGCGACATGTTGCAGGAGTAAACAACACAAGCGGATATTCTGAGCAGAGCTTCAGAGATCTCTCACGAGTGGGAACTGAATCGGAAACACAGTTCCAAGGTTTTCAAGGCATGGGGTACTCCAAGGCTAGACTTGTTCGCGGATCGCCACAATTCGAAATGCAAAAACTTTGCAAGCAGGTTTCCGCAGAAAGGGTCGTGGGGCAATACGCTACAGATGTGCTGGACGGGGATGTTTGCGTATGCATTTCCCCCCTTTCCTCTAATTTTGAAAGTTTTAAGGAAAATTAAATCGGAGCCGTGCCACCTGATTCTGATTGCACCAGCGTGGCCGAGACAAGCGTGGTTCTCAGAACTTCTCAGACTCTCACTGACACCCAGGATACAGTTCCCATTAGTGCAGGATCTGATAACTATGAACAACGGACAGATACTGCATCCAAATTTGAAATCGCTGAGCTTGTCAGCATGGAACCTCACGAGCATGAGTTCCACCTGTTAAAGATCACTCAGGAGTGCAGAGACCTTCTCTCACGATCCCGGGCAGTCTCCACAAACAAAACATATGCGGCTAAATGGAAAAGATTCTGTCAGTGGTGTGCAGTTAAAGATTTACATCCATTTCAAGTCTCGTCTGCTCAGATTCTCCCATATCTGTTGTCATTGGCAAAATCTGGACTCTCTCATATGTCCATAAAAGTACACCTAGCCGCTATTTCAAGGTATACAAGAGTTTCTGACCGTCCATCTCTTTCGTCCCAAAGAGTTGTTAAAGAATTTCTCAGAGGTCTCTTCAGAATGTTCCCTCCAGTTCAAAGACCAGTAGTTCCTTGGCAGCTTAATACAGTTCTTGCACAGCTAATGAAACCGCCCTTTGAGCCAATTCATAAGGCGGAATTACAATTTGTCTCATGGAAAACAGCATTACTGTTAGCGCTTACGTCGGCAAGAAGGGTCAGCGAGATCCAAGTTTTCTCAATTGCAGAACCATTCCTCCAATTCAGGCAGGACAGAGTGATTCTGAGGACGAATCCCAAATTTATTCCTAAAGTCCCCTCCAGTTTTTATCTGAATGAACCAGTGGTTTTGCCTACATTTTTTAAAGACCCGTCAACAGCGGCAGAAAGAGCGTTGCACTCTTTAGACATCAAACGATGTCTCAAATTTTACATCGATAAGACCCAATCATTCAGAAAGACAAATCAGCTTTTCGTAGCCTTTGCTGGCCCCAGGAAAGGGGTGGCACTTTCTAGATCGAGTATCTCGAGGTGGATATCGTCAGCAATATCCAATTTTACATCGATAAGACCCAATCATTCAGAAAGACAAATCAGCTTTTCGTAGCCTTTGCTGGCTCCAGGAAAGGGGTGGCACTTTCTAGATCGAGTATCTCGAGGTGGATATCGTCGGCAATATCCTTGTCATGTCAAAGCTGGAAATCCTTTGCAAACCAAAGTACGTGCGCACTCCACAAGGAAGATGGCAACTTCCACGGCTCTATTGGCAGTGGTGCCATTGCCAGACATTTGTAGAGCTGCGACATGGAAGAATGCACACACCTTTACTAGACATTATTGTCTGGACACAGCATGGAGAAAGGATGCAGCAGTGGGACAAGCAGTTCTACGACGCCTATTTCATTAAGGTATTTCTCATGAATTATGACGATGTATGTATGTATGTACAGATATATGTATGTTTACAAAAAAAAAATTCAATGCTGCAATGTATGTTAACATTCTATCCAAAGGCACAGAGCCCACGGTTATTGGGGGTTCTAGCCTGGAAATGCAAGTTGGGATAAGTACTGCTTGCTATCCTGATACAAGCATGTGAATCTATGAAAGATTCAATACTGGAGAAAAAACTAGTTACTTACCTGTACACTATGGTTCTCCAGTATTATATTTCATAGATTCACATGCGGCCGGCCCACCTCCCCATTTCTCAGGCAGAACCTCTTTGTTTCTAGCAGTGTTTTAGTCTCGCACTCAGGGCTGGAAATCTGAGGCAGGAAGGCTCTGCTGGGGAGTGTGAGGGCAGGGCTAGCAGCCGATTGGCTGAGTCTTGGACCACATAATGATGAGGTTTGGGTACCAAATAAGATGATTCCCTATGGGATTTTGCTATGCAGTTTTTCTTATACTGCTGTGGTCATTCTGTTACCGTGAGACTCCCACCATGACGACGGGGAAGATACAAGCATGTGAATCTATGAAAGATAATACTGGAGAACCATAGTGTACAGGTAAGTAACTAGTTTTTTCATACTCCTCACACACATGTTCATGGCACTACACAACTTTGGCTCGACCTAGCTGAACATTCGCATCTCCTTCCATCAACCACCCAGACACCTTCGCTCCGCAGGACTCTTACTCATACACAACCCACGCATAAACTGAACCAGCTAAGGGGGAGGGGCATTCTCCTACATTATTGCTAAAGACCTCAAACTCTGAGACATTGCCTGCTGATGCCTCACCCAGCGCCAAATCAAACAGGATAGGTTTTAGCCCTCTTCCTTACCTGGCAAAAAGACAAATAATGATGCATTGCTGATTATGGAAGCAGGACCCTAAGAAATGGATGTTTGCATAGGAAATGTGCATGAAACACGTGTAAACTGATCATACAGTGGAGGAAACCTCGAATGAGAGGGAACCTGCTGACTGATTTGACCTCAGTTGGAGTGATGCCCATTGTGACCCAAGTAGCTGCCACCAGATGAAGGCGCCTATGAATGGGATTGCCTTTTTATAACAAACTTGGTGGATCTATGTGCTCACCAAACTGATGGAAAGTGTGTATTTGAACTCACAGGTGAATAGCACTAATGGTATTGCGAATGTTAAATCATGCATGGATATTATTGTGCCTAAGTCACCTTATGGATACTAATGCTTCCTTCTCTTTCTTAATGCCTTGTTCAACGTTGATTTATAGAAAATATGCTAATAAATAATGGTTATAAAACATGTGAGCTTGTGGATTAACTGATGTGTTGTCATTCGACCCCGTACATGTATGTATCTAATGGCGTTTACGGATCAAAAGATCTCCTATAAAGAGCCCTCAGTCCCATCTGGCATTGCAGCGCAGGCTTGACGAGGAGCGTCCTATGATGAAGTATGACACCCTATTGAATGTGCGAGGGCACTATGATCTGACCACTCAGATCCCTTGAGATCCTGATGGTCAGTGAACTGATTCCATACGGATTAGGGTCGAATTTGTTCCTTAAGAGAAACTACCCCATTTATATATTTTGTCATTCGTCTCCCACCATACTCTTTATATTAAAATGAAGCCCTGGTGGTGATTCTAGTAAATAGGAGCTCGGTATTGCAATGTTTATCCTTGTAAAACTCAATAATCATCACTTAAAAGGCTTTGTTCAAATTGTTTCCTTCTGCTTGGAAGTCACATTCTTTATGGGATCTTAATTGGGGTATTTGAGCTGTTGCTGCTAAGTATTTTGAAACAGTTGCCATGCATCCTCTTCAACTGTTGACCTGATAAGTTGCCTTTTTGGTTGATTTTATTGCTGCTAGCTCTGTCCTGCTCCATTCTGTTCCATTCCCTACATTCTGACACAACCACAATGTGTTGTTCCTACTTAACCACCATTGCTCCTTCTTTAGGGTTTTTCGGTTTTCATGTCAACTGGACTAAAGTGCTTTTTTTCCCTTTTCCACCAAAACCTGTGCTGTGGTGCTGAAGAGACTGTCAATAGCAAACATCCAGCGAGTGCAAAGTTTTACTAGGACAGGAGATACTTGGATAGCTTTTTCACAAGCTACGATGGCCCAAGTCCTGGCGTCCAAGTCATTCGTTATTCATTTGGTGGTTTTCTGCATTTCAAATTTGGTTTGTAGTTCTTGGCTTCCATCCTAAAGTGGGCCCGTGTTAGAAATTAGGTCCAAAGTGGCTTCTAAATTTTCATTGCCATGTTTCCCTGCATCGCATCTGAAATTCACTTACATCGGCTCTTCCACTTGATTTCCATTAGCATTATTTGAGCTCATGAGCTTTTTGATAAACGTATGTAACTATTAATAAGATTGTGCCAAAATATATTCTTTGTACCCTTCCACGATTCTGGGTAAAGGGTACTAGGTGTATCAGTAAGGATCTTCTTTATCATAGTGACTTATATTTGTAGTCTGTAATTTCTCCTTAATGAAGAAAATATGCTTGAGAACTCCCTCTCTATCATTGACTGCAGGTATAGTTTGAGAGAAGAGTTCTAGGGTGATTTTATTTGGATGTTCACAATTGCTAAGTCTGTAGTATGTTTAGGCTTGACTTCTGCCAATTCTTACATTTCAACCTATGTTCTGGTGCATTGCTCTGCAGTTTTGGACACCCCATTAAGCGAATAAAAGGGTGCAAGCATCCCCATGGTTGGTGACTTTTATGTTTTGCACACTTACTGTTATAGTTCATACAGAGGTTGTCAGTTGTGTTAGGTTAGAGATTATGTGATCGAATCACCATTAGCTTCGAGTATCATTTTCTTTTCTCATGGTGGTAACAAAGGTCTTTTGGTTTAGTGTAATCCATAAAGTGACCAGCTCGCTACAACCAAACCCAGTTTTTTTTAGGCACATACTTGTATGTTCAACCATCCCAATCACATAATTCTGGTCAGGCGAGGTGTACGTCTGTGCAACAGTTCAAAAACAGGGGATCAGGCCTTAGTAGTTTTTCAGGGCTAGCCTGTTGATCAGTTTCTGGTGTTTTGGTCCAGGAGCAGCCACCTTGAATTCAGAAGTATTAAAAATTCTGGATTGTCCCAAAGTCAAGCAGGGTGACGTACTCAAAATGTGCGTCGTCTGTTTCATGTATCAAGCCATATATATCACTTAATATGTATGTAAAGATCTTTAAAAAATTTGCGTAAAAGAAATTCGAACTTGACAAGTAGTGAGAACTTGTTTTGTTTCCAACCTAACATTACAAAAAGCTCAACAGTGTTTGCAATTATATTGCAGAATCCTTGACTATTTTTTCCCTTAAGCTGCTTGAGTGTATCACGAACACAGAAAATCTCTGGGGGGGGGGCTTTCGCTTTTACTCCTGGCTATCTGGCTCATTTAATAAAGTTGTGTTGATCTGGGGAATGAATGCTTTGAAGGCTTGTGTTTCTTTCACAGTCCATACATTCAGCTTGTTTCATTACTTGGTTTTTTTAGTTCGACAAAGCTATTGTGAAAGCCCTTTGTCAGAACTTATTAGCTCTGTTGATGTAGACTGAATAGTCTAGTCACCATATTTTAAATTCATAGCGACACGCAACACTAACTGTGTATTTTGTTAAAGGGAATGCACATTATTCTCATTCCTGGAGTGCATACGTGGGAGGCATTGTAAAAAGCCCCTTTGTTGAACACAGAACCACCCATCAGAGTTTCTTGATAAAGAAGATCAACTTGAACAAACGCACTATAAAATAGTATCAAGTAGTCTAGTACATTAAATCGCATGTGTGTTCTACCATGTCTAATTGCTTGTTGCATTTGCCTTTCTAACCTGCATTTAATCCTCCGCCCTATAATTCGCTGCTTCCCTTAATGATCTTCCAAACCCATCTCACTGTACAGAAACCTACTTTTTGAAGAGTTTGAAGTATTGGCACATGAGGTGTGTTTCAATTCCTGAACATGCTGTACACTTGCTTTACATTCACATTATTTCAAGAAACTGTGGTCGAGTCATGATGATTTTCTACTATGGATTGTGGTCTACTTGCCCTTTGCTGAAGAAACATTGCTTCATTGTCGAGAGGCGTGTGATAAAGGAGGCTTTCTCTATCTCCATTTATCATTCCATGTCCACTTCATAATTTTTTCCATTTTTCTTGACATTGCAGCTGCATAGTACTTAGTGCACTTTTCAGCTCCTATGTACAAAGTAACTCTACCTCTCAGCACAGTAAGGTGGTGCATTGAAGTTTAGGGGTAAAATGTTTTTCCCAAGTTTCTGTCCCTGATGACAGAAATGGCTCTTCACTTGTATCCTGATTGTCTAAAATCAATTTTAGGACCATGATCTATAAATAATTTTATATGTAGGAAACTACAGTGTAAAGTGACCTACCATGAAAATATTTGTATTTTGATATAGCAGTCATTGGAGGAACAGAGGAGTCTGACTTCTTGATAAAGCTGGGTTTTGAGGGATAAGTGTGCAGGTACTGGCTTCTTGACTTTGGTGATAAGTATTAGACCTTTGTCTGCATATGCGTGTTGTTTATATTTGAATGTTTGTTTGATTGCTTATCAAAGTTAATGTAGCAGCATCATCTCCACTTCCAGTTCGACACAAATGACACTCTGACGGTATGGTCACAATCCAGTTAGTTACTTAGACATGCATTGTCGGCACACTTTGAAGAGGAGCTGCAGCTGTGGTTTTTAAGCAAGTGCAGTTCAGAGACTTCCTGTAAATTGCACATTGCATCCAGTTCATTGAGCAAATTATGTGTTTAACTTCCCTTTTCTCAATTTCCCCTTGATGTCTCAATTTGAGTTTCTGGTAGCTACATCATGTTTGACTACAGATGGGATGCGGTGAAAAATGGGCGTTATTTAAGAGTTTAAAAAAATACGGCTGCTGTGCTAAAATAAACTGTATGGTGCTGTACTAAATTATGGATGTCCACCTAGGTCCAATAGAATCTGACATATGCCGGATTTTCAGGATAACCACTGATTATATGAAATGGAACAGCATTTAGTTGAATTAGACGTAACTTTTTCTCTGGTGTATTTCTGGTATTGACCAAGTCCATATCCATCAAAATCGGCATTTACTGCCTTTCCGCCAGTTTCAGACTATGTATACACCACATACATAAATTGTTCCACGTTGTGACCATGTAGGTTTACCACCAATAGCTTGGTAAGGAGTGTAACAAGGTGAAGGATGTGCATAATTTCATGTAAATTTAATGTAATTTCACTTAATAACGTGGCTTTCACACACCCCTAGTTATCCATTGTATGTGCTTAATATGGAATACAGTACCTAGCAAATACCGTAAGCTGCATTGTCCGTATTCACTGGGCATTGCTTTACCTTACTAAATTACCGAGCCACTCAGAATCAACTAAATAACTGAGCCACTCTGAATCAAGGCCGACGTGTTAAAACCTTTTTTTGTTTTCCCCACTTGTTAACCAATGGTTGTTGACTGTGTTATGACATGTTTTTTCCATTTCACTCTAATTAACCCCTGATCTGAATTGTAGTTATTGTTCTTCATTGCTACGGTCTGCCTAACTGCACCAGCTCTTTCATTTTTAAATTTAGAAAACGAAGTTCATAACTTGTTTACACCCTTGCATAATTCTGTAAAAACATCACATGAGCAACTTGCAGAGAAAAGCTGGTGTTTTACAGTTGACCGTTTGTATCCTGTCTCTCTCTTGTAAAACTGTATTGAATGCACATCAAATGTTGTCTGTGTATAGTAAATAATTTACAGTATGAACACTAGTTCACTCTTCAGCAAGATAATCTAGGGTGATTTACTTCTGTAGACAATACTTTTCTCCTTTCCAGTGACAGTACAATGCTTATTGCAGATGTAAGAAGTTTAAGTAAAGTGTATTTTTGCCAAAATTCTTTGAATTGAAGGATTTGTGTGCTTACCTTGTAATTGTAAGTCCTCTTTTGTAAATTTACTCTTTAATTTTTTCTGTGTTCTAGATATAAGAGAGTCTTTTCTGTTGGGACCCATGCCATCACTACCTACAACCCTAACACACTAGAAGTTACAAATCAGGTAAAGAATTACTGTATTAAACTACTGCCTGAAACCGTTGCTTTGTGTATCTAAGAAAGGATGCTGGCAAGTTCGATATTTTGCCGAATGCAAATTTGTATGTGTTAGTCATTTGAACCAGGAAGGTTTTATTTTATTTCACTCTGTTTCCGAATCTCAGATGTGACTGGCATACATTAGCGACTGAACCACATATTCTTCACTGATTTGGCAACGATAATGGTCTCGGTCTTTGTCAGATATCGAGTGAACAGAAAATAATCAACCTAGCCTTGATAAACACTCTGTGGTGAGGAAAAAACAGTTAGGTGTGAATATCAGTCCCTTGAAATAAATTACAGCTCAGAATCTTCAGAAGAAAATATGATAAATAAATTGACTCTTGTGTGGAATAATCTTCCTCAGCATGTTGCCTTCATGCTAGTTAAGCTTCACCATGAAATACTCTAACAATACCCCAAAGATGGTCTTTGGATTCTCAATCATAAATCCTTAGCTCAGGCGTGGTAGAGTGACAAAGAGAAGCCAGTCTTAACTAGAGGAATGTATTAAGCATTTCAGAGTACCAACATGAACAATAAGTAATTGATACAACTACCAAGAAATCCGTCATCAATTTATAAAAATAAAACACATTTTTATATAAATCTAGACACCAAAACAAATTCAATCAGATAAGTATAACCTGAGTTATGGATTTTAAAACTAAGTTGAAATCAGTGCAAAACAGTACTGCAAACCTTTATCATTGTGGTCAATAGTAAAAAGCACCAATGACAATCGGTCACTAGCAGGTCGATTTTCGTTTAACCCAAGGAGGAAAAAAATGATGGGAGTCCCAGGACCAAGCCATGACAGTCAGTTCGATTTTACCTGGTTCGAGAAGCCCAGGTGTAGAGTTGTCCCGGCTCTCCTTGATGCTGAAGCAGGAGCTGGTGGGCAACTGGGTGCAAAAAGTCGACAACGAAACCACTACTGACATCGGAGAAAGGTTTTGCGACATTCCCTCGAGGTGCAGCGTTGAGTAAAGGTGGTGGTTGCCGGACTGGTGACCAACAAGCTTAGCAGTTGTAAGGTCAGCAGAAAGTCTTTTTGACCTCTGGCGGTCCAGAAGAAAACGGTAGCTGTCTGCAACTTGCTGGAGGTCATGACTATGTTTCCCACAATGCACTGAACCATCCACTTTTGGGCTATGCCTTGGAGGGCCCAGTGGTCAGTGATTCTTTGGTTTTGGTACATTGCTTTTACTTGTGGTGTGCAGGGTGCCACCAGTCCAAGGGAGTCTGGAGTTGGCTTTCAAAGGGGTTCCTCTGTCTGGGAGAACCGAGCTTTGGTCCAGGACGAGTCAGTCTTGCAGCTCCAGGAAGGTTGTCATAGGTGCAGATTATCACGCCTTTGATTTGAGCAGCTCTTGTTGTCGCAGGTTCTGATTTCTTCTGTCCTTTGTTGCAAGTCAGATATGAACTGAGGTTCTGGTGTCATGGGTAGCCCTTAAAGCCTAGATTTAGGGGCATTAGGGGTTTGGGTGCAAGTGGTCAATAAACTACTAGCCGTACCAGCTAATCCACCCGGAGGTGACCACATCCGGTGTGTGTATTTCTGCTCTACCATATTAGAGCTGGGGACCTTATGTTTGCCCAGGTACCAGCCCATGTTATCCTTTGGACCGTCTATCACTTACAGTAACTTTTAATGTTAAAGGCCACTATAGGGACATATAATCTTGCACTTATATGTTCACACCTTTAATAAGATGCATCCTGTCTGCTGTGCTTACAAGGCCTTCCTTAGTGCTGACTTGCATATAATAAAAATAGTGCTTTGACTTTGCCACACATGCTGAGGGCAGAGTCATGTTCGAGCAGTGTGCACTGCTCCTGCAATGACTGGACTGCTGTCAGTAGTTTACTTGGATCACTCAGGGTGGCGCAAACAGTGCTTCACGCCTTGATGATCCATTTAACACCCATACCCTGGGTACCACCTGTACCTTATACTAGAGACTTATAAGGGGGTTAAAGTCCTTGCCAATTGGGGTTACAAATTCACACATCAGTTTTAGGGAGAGAGCACTGGCCCTGGAGTCTGGGAAGCAAGCCTCGGTGCACTTTCAGTGATAACCATCAACATTGGAGCAAAAAGAGAGGGAGTGACCATACACTTTCCTACAGTAGGCTTTCTAATCTAGCCATCTTGTTCACCCTCACTTTCTTCATCACTCTCTTCCTCTTTGTCCCTCTGTTCCCCGTGCACATTTGCCACTAATCCTAAACTTTCTTAAGTGGATAACCTGTTGTGATCCCTTAAAATGCTTTCCTGTTTGTACATCCTTACTAACACAAAGTTAATTAAAAGTTAATTAAAATTACCTGCTTGATTCAGATTTTCCTGAAAGGAGGCCACTAGGGTACTACTAGATCTGTGTCATAGAAAGTGTTATATTACAATTTCTGAATGTGGTGGTCTTTGTCTTGTGCCTGAACCTGTTTTGGTTCCAGTTCGACACAGAATTAAGAAGGTTGTCCCCAATGGGCACAGCATAAGGGACTGAATAGGAAGGAAATTACAGCTGCACTCTTTTTTTGTATGATGCAGAAGTCTAGAATTTATAAAGGATACACATGTCTTTGATAAAAAATGATACACAAACATACTTACACCTACACCCACCCACACACCTACCTCTCCATGCCTCCACTGTCAAGGAACTCTCAGACACTCCAGGATGCTTAGTAAACATTCAATGGGCTTGGTGTAGCCTCAACATTGCTTCTCGGGGGTAGCCTTGTTCACGGTAGGGAGGAGGAGGCTTACGTGACAATTTAAATCAGCATGATCATCAAAAAGAAAAAAGGACCACAATTAGTGCTTAGTGGAAATTAGGTTGATTACATTCATTGTGCTGGTTTTCTGGGGTCTGTTCTTTCGTTTCTTGTGCTTTGTTTTTGCTTGCTTGTTCCTCTTATTCCTCACCCTCTTCCTTTCTGAAAATTCTACTCTATGTACTGTTGGTCTGTCCTTCCCTGATTCAATAATTGAAATTGCTTCAAAGCGTCCTACTGGTTCCTCTGTACTTCGTTTAGACCACTGAACAATGCCAGGGCAACCCCCTCAGATTACCCTATTCACAAGGTTCCTGGCTTTATGACCTTTGCCTATTCGGCTCCAAGCATTGACCAGAAGCAACTAATCTGGTTATAGGTTTGGCACAGCACACCCTGCTTGTCACAGTGTCAGGATAGTAGTATTCTGTCATACTTCCAGTCTATTACTGATACAAACAAGATCATGCATACTTACTATGCTATGATAGGAACTATATCTCCTAGCATACATTGTGTCCTAGGTGCCCACTATGATCTTTGTACTTAACACAAAGTTGGGGGACGTATTGATCAAATATTGTTGCCTTTACATGCTTTGAGGGTAAGAGTTGCTATTAAAATAATTACTTTAGTCTTTATCATTTGCTGTCAAACATGGGAGCAACCTTTTGTACCCAGTATCTAGTTACATTGTTATACACATATGAATGGATGATATTGCATTCACAAGGATACCTTGGAACCAGTATTGTTTAATAACCTGGTGGTTTGTTGTCCAAAATGTGAGTAATCTCTCGAAATTGGTGTTTGTATCAAACTATATGTATAATGTGGGGGGGGGGGTGGGGTGGGGTGGGGGGGGGGTGGGGGTGGGGGGTGGGTGTGTGTGTGTGTGTGTGTGTGTGTGTGTGTGTGTGTGTGTGTGTGTGTGTGTGTGTGTGTGTGTCCCTCTCCTCCCCCCCCCTCCCCCCTCCCATTCAGAAGGAACAGGCACACAAACAGGCTTGCAGGAAAACTGCAGCTTTATTGAACAGGCATGATGCATTTCGGATTAAATTCCTTCTTCGGATGCCTTTTAAAACAACCAGTGTTGTCTGTGTCCAGATCATTATAATGCCAGATTTGCTTCGATGGGCGAGCAGAACATGGTGTGTGTGTATATATATATCATACAGAGCCGTCCAATCGGGAGATACGATATTGCTATAAAGGAAGGTGTAGCTTGCAATGCTCTCTTTGACTGCATGGCCTTTGAAAAAGGGAGTATCCCGAAATGCATCAGGCGGCGGTCGGATGCTGTATTTGCCGTGAGGTGTTCCTTTCCATACCTATAAAGTGCTTTTGGGGAAAAGCAGACCCGTGTTGGAGTGCAGCTCGTTTTTTGGACACACCCCATCGAGCGTTTATATATATATATATATATATATATTCAATGAAAAAACCATAGGTTTCACACATGTTATAGTTAGCTGTACATTTGAACGTAAAAAAACCAATGAAATTCCACGTTCTAGTTAGTGCAGGCAACTATAACTCACGCGACCGCAATCCTCTGCTGATGATGTCAGATATTACATCACTGGTGACATATGTGTCTTTATGAAAAATAAATATTTGTAATATATGTATAGCTAAAGATACAGTATTAGCATCAACAGAGGATTGCGGTCGCGTGAGTTATAGTTGCCTGCACTAACTATAACGTGGAATTTCATTGGTTTTTTACGAGTGAAATGTACAGCTAACTATAACATGTGTGAAACCTATGGGTTTTTCAGTGAATTTGTACGGTTTTTTAAATGCTAAGTTATGTATTTATTTGTAATTTTTGCTCGGTAAGCGCACGGAGCGCGCTTACAGATATATATATTGATTTAAATGCTATTTTCTCAGGAACTACTGAACAGATTTACACCAGACCTACAAAAGGCACTTCCTTGACCTGCGGACTACCTCTCTGCCAAATTACAAGTAATTCTGTTCAGCCGTTCGGGCTGTAGCTGTGTCTAAAGGTCCTATGGAAAAATGCATGGGGAAAACGCGTTTTGGGATGCGCTTTTTTCTCAGCCCCCGCTTGACGAATCACCCCGAGACTTTCAGGGTAGGAGCGGAACGTAGCGCCCCATTAGTTTTGAAAATTTCGCGAGGATTCGTCAGCCGGCGCCAAAGTTATTCAAAATAGAATTTTGAGATTTCCTATGGAAACATGGTCCTAACTATAACTATCTACTGGCGACCGCCAGTAGATAATATATATGTATATGTATGTATATATGTATGTATAGATGTATGTATATATGTATGTATATATGTATGTGTGTATATATATATATATATATTGCATTCCAAGGGTTTTTCCAAACGGTTTTCTTTATTGATGAGTTCACATCAATGCGTTTCGATGGCCTCTCGCCACCTTGTTATATATATATATTCCACACGAAGATTCCTCCCCACCGTGGAAAGAACCAGAGGGACACAGGGGGGAACCAGGAAGATCAACTTTAATGCAGCACAGGAGGCATGACGCGTTTCGGGATGAGTCCCTTAATCATATGACAAACACCAGTAGCTGACGCCTGCCGCTTTTCAAATGATCCATCTCGCTGCCATTGGTGGAAGCCCAGCTAAGTCGATTGGTCTCTCGAACGCCTGAACGCAGCCTCCTTCAGCAAACTGTGGTGTGTGTGTGTATATATATATATATCTCATATGGTTGGATATGATCGTATTGGGATTTTTTTTAAATGAGCACGTGTCAAGCGGGTTCAGAGAAATGTGCGAAGGATGAATTTGGAGGTTTCATCTTGTACACTATAAATGACTCTTAGACCTCTGTACCTCCCTTCCCATGTTCAAATGGCAGAATCGTTTGGCTTCCATGAATGCTTTTCATTCGAATGAAAGCTCCGCCAGCATTTTTGCAGATAATATAGCTGCTACTGAATAATTTAGTGACTGAACTACTGTTTTATTCATGATCATTATTTTGTTTTAAGACTGTCCGCCTTTCACCCTTTTACACATCTGTGTTAACAGATACGTGATGCAAAATCCGGTACAACAAATCTGATTTTTGTTTTTATTTTCATTTATTTGTAAAATATTACAGAACTATTAGAATTGTTTGAATTTTCTGCGTGTCTTATGTTGTCCTAATTTATGTGTTTTTGTATTGTCTTTATATTATATTTCATGTATGGGTTATATTATGTTGCATTTCTGTGCACTTGGATAGTGAAGGAAAACAGTGTATCGAGCCTCTTTATGCCACTGACTTTAAGGTAATACATATTTAAAGTGACACAGTGGCTATTCAGTTTAGCCATTTAAGAGACAATATAATATAGGCTGAGGACCTCAGTCTGCACTTAAAAACGTAATTAAATACCAGCGGTGATTTCTGAATTGGGGCGTGAAGGCATTGCCCCCTGTTTGTTTTGCTATATATCGTGTTTATTATAGTGCATTTATTTTTTTAGCTGCAGCACTGCAAGTCCTAGGCAAAGTAGTTACAGGAGAGTGGGGGGAGGTGGGAGCCTGCGCTCCCAGCCTATTTGCTGATTGTCAGGTGCCGGTCTTTCTTGAGGTGAAGTTCGCATGCCGGGTTGGACGGGTGCCTCGCTCCAACCAGCCCAACATGCGCACTTGAACCCTTGCCTACTCCACAATTTTTACATTTTTTTATTCTTAAACATTTTTATTGGGTTTTCTACATTGAAGGATCAATATACATTGATGTTTTCAAAGAGTACATGCATATTACTGGTAGACATTACATAAGTATTGAGTCTTTGTTACAGGTGGGTAAGGATAGAAGCTGACAGTGAGGTGAGACCAAATCATTCTTCAGTTGAATTTATTTCCTACCTGGAGGGAGATTGTCCTCCCCCTTTTATGTCCCGTGGTGAAAAAAATATTAGGAGCCTCTAACTGACTGTAAACTCAAGGACAAACCAGGGGAAGGAAATTGAGGCTATAGGTGTGGGAAGGTGGTTGCTGTTTGTGGCTTGTGTCTATGCTGTTATGGTTACAGGCTCAGGCGAGATGTGGCTTGATCTTATCCGGGGGCGTGGTGGGATAGGATATCATGAATGTGGGGGCCTTTGAGAGAGCGGGGGCCTACCTTAGCACCCAAAATTCCCATGTGGAGATGTCCGTGAGCCCCGTGACCTCCTGCATTGTACCGTGGCCAGTGTCCCCAATAGTGCTGTAAGGTGGGGCAATTCCAAAAGATATGTTGAAATGTTGCACTAGGGGCCTGACAGTGGGGGACAGAAAAACTGTGACTCTGGGCAGAAACGCTGGAGATGTGCTGGTGTTAAATATGCTTGGTGTAGGATGTAAAATTGCATATTTTTAAACCAAGATTTTTTAGATACTTTCTTTGGATACTCCAGGGCTTGTTGCCATTCCCTATCGTATGTAGCCTCTTGAATTCCTCTTCCATGTGTCTCAGTTGGGTAAGCGGTGCAGACGTGCGTTCTCATATGGCTACATATATCCATGTGATTAAGTGGCGTCCGGGGCCCATGCGCAATACTGTATGGCGTACCAGGTGTTTCGCGGGTTCCCCTTCAGATAGGTCTTAGAACTGGTGACAGTCCGAGATGATTTGTCGGTAGAGCAGGAACTGCTCACGTGGGAATCCACTCTCCTCTGCCAGTGGGACAAATGAGAGGAGTTGTCCGCCAGCGATAAGGGGCACCACCTCGAAGACTGAGTGGTTCGTAAAGCTTGGGCAGTATAATAAATACTATGGGAGGTGTATAGTTTGGTGTCTCTGGACTGTTGGTGGCCCTGTAGCATGTAGGACCAAGCCAGTGCTACCTGAATTGGGCTTATCGAGACAGGTCGGGTTCCCGGCAGGAGCAAACGATGAAGTGCCAGTATCGATAAGGGCCCAGTCTCCAAGCTGGCGCACTGCTGTGCATCGCAATAGCCTTTGAAGCTGTGCCGTAATAAAATCCACTTCAAATGACGGTCCCCTAATCCTCTCATATCGATTGGCAGTTGCATCTTGGCAAGGGCAACTCTGCGACGCTCTTTTCCCCAAATAAGGGAGCAGAGCAAGGTGTTGAGTTCCTGGAAAAAAGGGCGAGGGGGAATGTGAGGTTTGTGAAGTGGTAGAGGAGGCGGGGTACAAAAACCATCATCGCCAGGGCTATTCTCCTGACAGGGGCAAAAGGAAGGATCTTCCAGAAACCAACTAGGGCTCGTATGCCTGCTAGTATCTTATGGCAATTGCCCTCTTAAAGGTCCTTAGGAGAGTGATAAAGCCTGAGTCCAAGATATCGAGGGGCCTCTGTATCCATGTGAGCATGACGTCTCCGACATGCATGTTGTGCAGGTTTAGGTCGGGAATGAAGAGGTAAATAGTGGATTTCGCCCAGTTGACTCTCAATCCGGCCGCAGCAGCAAAATCCGCAAGTGTGGCCCAAAGAGGATTGAGGTTCGTTGTGATATCCCTTACATAAAGTAGCAGGTCATCTACCCACAGCGACACACTATGGGTAATGCTCGCTAAAGGAATATCCCAGTCTACACCCTCCCCTCGGGGGCTCCATTACTAAGATGAAGAGTAGGGGGGAAGTGGTCATCCCTGACTTGTGCCTCATGCAACTGGAAAGGGGGCCGAGATATAGCGGCCGAGTCCAATCCGGGATGAGAGTTTTGCGTAAAGTAACCTCGTGTTTTCCAGGAGTGTGGGGCCCACTCCCATGTGCTGAAGCACCATAAAGAGATAAGGCCATGTCAAAGTATCAAAAGCTTTCTCCAGGAACAGGCAAGCGGTGTGGGGAAATCGACCCTTTATCTGATCCCGAACATGGAACAGTCAGCGGATACGTTTGGAGGTATTTCTACCCGGGATAAACCAGCATTGGTTTTGGTGTACCAATGCTGGGAGGACCTGGGCATATTGGCCCACCAGGATCTTACCTAGGATTTTGTAATCTGCCAATAATAAGGTGATTGGCCGATAAGAGGGCAGTAGCGTAGGGTCCCATTCTGGCTTTAAGAACTAGAACAGGAGAGATTCACACAGTGAGCCAGGGGAGTTCCCTATCTTTTAGTGCTGCTCTGTACATGACACCAACCGGGGTGACAGTAGGGTGGAGAATGAACGTGCTGTGGTATTCTAGTGGTAGGCCAGCCACACCTGGGGCTTTGTTGCGTGCTAAGGCCTGGATCGTGTGGTTCACATCAGTTGATGTGATCTCTGCATCAAGAAGTTCTGTTGAATGGAGTAAGTCAGGCTGGTAAGGAATCTGTCTACGAGTCCCCAGCAGTCCAGGTCTGGAGCTCTGTATATCCCGGCGTAGTAATCTCTGAAGATTTGCAGGATGTCTGCCTGTGAGCGGGCCACGGTACCTGAAGGGCGAACTATATCTGTGATTGGTCGCATGTCCATGTCCTGACGGATAAGCCAGGCCATCAGTGCTCCATAATTTACCCCCTCCCGATGTATTCTGGCAGCATGTGCCCTAAAGTTATACCTTTGCAGATCCGCTAGCGCTTCCACGTATGCGGGCTTTGCCTCCACGACCTGAGTTGGTGACGCTGAGTCGGCGTCCGCGGCCTTGGTCAGAGCTGCCAATTTACGCTCTGTTGTTTGTATGTTATGTTCTAGTGTTACGCAGACCCCCGCTATCTGTCGAATACAAGCCCCTCTAGTGCCGACTTTGAAGCCGTCATTTTAGCATCCTGGAGGATGCAGTTTGGGCATTCTCGAAGGAATAGCCTCGAATGCAGTTTTTCTGCTCATGGCGGAACACTGGGCCCTTGAGGCAATCGTGCGGTAGCCGCCAGGTGGGGACAGGGGGCAGGGGAGGTCGACACCTTTGGGGTAAGTGGTGCGCGTAATGTTCAGATAGGACCAGGCTCAGATAGTCTGCCCTTTGGACTTGGGGGATAACCGCTGGCGAGCGTAAGAATAGATCGAGGTGCACTAGCAGATTGTGTGGGATGGAGTAGAATGAACAGAGTTTGACCGCTGGATTTTGACTCCTCCAGGATTCTAGTAGTGACCAGTGGTTTTCCCAGGTACGGGAGCGCTTTGCCTGCAAGCTAGCTAAGGAGTAGGGAAGGGAGGGATGAGATCTGTTTGTGGATATGTCGAGCAAGCAGTTGTAATCCCCTCCCAGTATTCATGGCGATGTTGTGTACTGGGCCACGGCCTCTGACCGGGAGTCTCAGACTTTCCCTTGCTCAGTGTTCAGAGCGTAAATGCTGCCTATCTGAAAGAGACATGTTAGTGATAGATTCCTTACCTTAGAATATCCCCAGGCGTCAGACTGGATCCGGAAAGTTTCGCTTAGCAGTACCCCTGCGCGTCAGTAGGTGGCGTTGTGTTGCTCCGCGTCCGTCACTGACGTCGTAAGTGCCGAGATGACGCCACTGAGAGTACTTAGGCGCCACCCATGCGCGCTGAAGTCAGTTCTTTCTTTTTCCACGCCAGCAAGCGCAGATCCGGGTTGAGCACGTACCTTAGTCACTTTTTGACTACTATTTTGAGACTTTTTGTCTCCTCTCTTTTCTCTTGGTGCATGTAGGGATGCCCGGCTTTAAGTCCTGTGGGGCCTGCCGCCGGAATATGTCGGTGGCGGACCCCCACTATGTTTGCCTCTACTGCCTGGAGACTGCCCACGACTGCCAGGATTGTCGAACCATGGCACCTAAGGCCTTGCGGGAGCGGCGTAGGAAGTTGATGGAGGTCCAGCATTCGTCACGCCGCCGCTCCGGGTCCAGGGGCTGTTCCCGGGACTGCTTGCGGGACCGGAGCTGTCGCTCCTCAGGCTCCAAGTCTTCGCCTTCGGATTCCAGTAAGCGACGCAATAAAAAAGTCTAAGAAGCGTGTTCGCTCTCTGACGTCCCCCCTGTCGCTCCCCGGAGGCGGACGAGAGGGACAGGTGCTTCGCCCCGGCGGCTCCCCTGGCATACCCGGGTCCGTCGGCGACTCCCAAACAGGTGCAAGAATCCCTTGCTACCATGGACCGCCTATTTAGGCCTCAGGCTCCCGCTGGCGCGCCTTCGGGCCCCGCGGTCCATATCCTGTTGGCCCGGCGGCTCCGCCACCGGTGCCAACGGATCCTGCGCCAGCGGATCCAGCCCCAGCGCCACGAGGTGCGGCGTTGCCGGCTCCGGTGCCGCCCTCGGCGCTACACTGGGTGCCGTTTATTCCTCCCTTGCCCTGATTCCAGGACCATTTTGTTCCAGCCTGGGATCTGCATTCGGAGCCGACGCCGTTCTCGGCGCCGTTCCCGATGCCATTCGTCCCTTCTCCGGCTTTGCCGCCACGACCGGCCCTCTCTACGCCAGAGGCAGACGAAGACTGGGAAGGGTCCGAGGACCCCCTTGCCCGGCAATGTGACTCCGAGCAGGATTGGGTGGACGACTTGGAGGAGGCAGGCGAGCTCGAAGTCTCCTCCGACCCGCGGTTCGCTTCCCCCCTGCCTACGATGGAGGAGGGTGCCTCTTACACAATGGTCCTCCGTCGGGCGGCTGAGGCCCTTAATCTTGACCTCCCCACAATGGCCCTCAAGACCAACCTCCTTACCGAGGTGCTCCAGACTGCGTCTACTTTGTCGGAGCCGTTGCTTCCCTTCAATGACGCCCTTACCGACGTCCTCTTGGGCACCTGGTCGTGGCCGGCCACTGGGGCCCCGGTGGATAAAAACGTCACCAGGCGCCACCGACCGGTGACCCCGCCTTTTTGACTACTCACCTGGTCATTCAGGCCTCGACGTCAGAGTGCTTTTTCTACGGCCCCGCCAGATAAGGACTCTAAATGGCTGGACCAGTTTGGGAAGCGGTTGTTCTCTTCGGCCAGCTTAGGGCTGCGGTCGGTGAACACCGCCTGTTTGTTGGGCCGCTACTCCCACGCGGTGTGGGATGCTGTTGCTCAGGTGTTGCCTCAGTGTCCTGAGGAGGTGCAGGCTGTCCTTTCTCAGGCAATTGCTGAGGGTAAGGATGCGGCTAAGTTCGCCATTCGGTGTGGGTTGGACACCGCTGACTCATTGGGCAGGGCGATTTCTACAACTGTGGCGTTGCCACGTCACGCCTGGTTGCTTTCGACTGGGTTTTCGCCTGATGTCCATAGCTCACTCATGGATTTGCCCTTTGATGGCACCCGCCTGTTTGGCGACAAGGCTGACAGTGCCCTGGAGCGCTTTAAGGATTCGCGGGCTACAGCCAAGTCCTTGGGCCTTTCTACTAAAAGTTCAGCCTCTCCTGGTTTTCGTTCCTTTCGTGGTCAAGGTAGAGGCAGTTAGGCGCGCCCGTCCCCTAAGCCTGTGCAGAACCAGCCCCAGTGCGGCCGGGGTCGCGGTTTCCGCAGGGGCCGGTCGGGGAACCAGCGTGCGGGTCCGTCCACCTCCACCCCCGCTGCTTCCGCCCCCAAACCTTCCTAATCTCAGCTTCGGGGAGCACCCCACGCCAGCGGGTGGCAGGATCCGCCACCACCTCCCTCACTGGTGAGAGATTACATCAGACAGCTGGAGGCTGCAGATAATCTGCCACAGTTACTCCCTTCCCTTTCAGTCCTCCCCTCCTGCCTTGCCACCTTGGTGCCACCGCATGTCGGGGGATCACTTGGCTCTTCTCCGACAGGAAGTCAGGGCCCTCCTGGCCAAGGGGGCCATCGAGTGCGTTCCTGGGCCGGAAGTAGGGAGTGGTTGTTATTCCCACTACTTTCTGGTCCCCAAGAAGGACAAAGGGGGTCTGCGTCCTATCTTGGACCTCCGGGACGTCAATCGCTTCCTCCGGAAGGAGAAGTTCAAGATGCTGACTCTGTCTCAGGTCTTAGCTACCCTCGACCCTGGAGACTGGATGGTAGCGTTGGACTTGCAGGAGGCATATTTTTACATTCCCGTCCTGCCGGCCCACCGGCGTTACCTGCGGTTCACAGTAGGCCGGGAGCATTTTCAGTTTGCTGTGCTCCCCTTCAGCCTTACCAGCGCCCCTCGGGTGTTCACGAAAGTGATGGCGGTGGTTGCAGCTTATCTGCACATGTCGGGGGTGTCAGACTTCCCCTACCTCGATCACTGGTTGTTGAAGGCGGGCTCACCCCAGGCAGTCGTCCACCACCTTCAGACTACGGCCGACCTCCTGCATTTGCTGGGGTTCTCCAGCAACGTGCCGAAGTCGCACCTGAGTCCCTCTCAGAAGCTCCCCTTCATCGTGGCGGTTCTGGATTCGACACTGTTTCGGGTTTATCCTCACGAGCAGCGAGTCTGGGATATTCAGGCTATGATTCCGACCTTTCGACCTTTGTTCCAGGTTTCAGTCACGGTGACCCTCCGGCTCCTGGGCCTGATGGCCTCCTGCATCCTGCTAGTGCCACATGCCAGATGGCATATGCGGGCTCTGCAGTGGGACCTGTAGTTCCAGTGGGCGCAGCATCAGGGCAACCTGCCCGATAATGTCCAGATCTCGGAGGGCACTGCACGACAATTGCAGTGGTGGCTCACGAATCGCGATTGGGTCAATGGCAGATCCCTCTCCCTTGCCCAACCGGAGCACACAGTGGTGACGGATGCGTCCCTCCTGGGATGGGGTGGCCACTTGGGAGAGGCGGAGATAAGAGGACCATATCATTCTTTTGGAGCTTCGGGCGATCCGACTGGTACTGAAGGCATTCCTTCCCTCTGTCCGGGGAAGTGTGGTGCAGGTGTTTACGGACAACACCACCGCCATGTGGTATTGCAACAAACAGGGCGGGGTGGGGTCCTGGACCCTATGTCAGGAGGTTCTGCGCCTCTGGACATGGCTGGAACATCAGGGCATTACCTTGGTGGTTCAACACCTGGCAGTTTCTCTTAACGCCAGGGCGGACGAACTCAGCCGCCAGTGCTTAATGGATCACAAATGGTCCAAGCCTCTGTATAGAGTACATTTGTGCCTGCAGGGCTTGAGGTGGATTTGCTTGTGTATCTGTGCTCTATTATGTAGGATGGTGCCGAAGTGAGGGGGTTGGTGTCTGCTTGGTGCTTTGGATGTTTGTCTCCTCGCCAGTGGCCGCGGCCCTTCCGGTGAGGTCACCGCCCTTTTATTGATATGTCTGTGGGGGCCAGCCCTCTAGGCAATGCATTATTTTCCGCGCTGCAAGAGGCCAGCGCCAATCTGTGAGGGGGCGCACTGCACGTGCCACATGCCTCGATTGTGGCGCTGAATAATGGACCCAGGGAAATGTATGTGTGTTTGTGCACTTTTCACTCCAGTGACACTGACGGTGCTGGTTGCCCCCCTCTGCTTGGGTCCCACGCTACCTCACTCGTCCCCAGGGGTAGGACCCCCCTCCCACTGCACCTCGAGTTCCGGCGCCGAGCCGCAGGCCGTGGATCACTCGTCATCCCCTCCCAGTCAGGCACTGCCCTTTGGGACAGAGGATCCAAGCCGCCGGCTTGACCCCCTGGGTGAAGGCCCAGCTCGTCCCAGATGCGGCGTCACTTCTGAGCCCGATTGCGGTGGGGCCTCTCAGATAAGCGGCTTTAAGTGCTGCGGAAGAGGCGAGGGATGGCTGTCGGGCATCTCCGGGCTTTCTGTCGCCTCTTGTCTCCACAGGTGTCTGGTCGCACACGGTCACGTCCACTAGCCTGCGGTCGCTGCTCCTCCTCTTTTGGGGGTACCGCTGTACATGTCCCGCAGGCCCCACTCCAGGTGTCTGCTCTCCTGTACCTCGGCGGGCTTTATGAAACATCAAATTCACTTCTCCAATGAAAGTCAGCACCAGCTTCTGGGTCACATCTGTTGAGCCGGAAAGCCTCAGACTGCTGGTTTTCCCCTTGGGGTTGTTAACAATCCACGGGCGTCGCCATGTTTGGCTTGGTCATCGTCCCGCAACTCTGTCTCTTCTTATGGCACCGCTCCCGGCCTTCAGCAGAGGTGATGCCAGGATCAGCTAACTTCTTGCCACCAGGCTGCTCTTCTGTGTAGCCCCACCGTTGCAGATGGCTGTTGATGGTGGGGCAGGCAAACTGAGCTTCAGGCACCAAGGCTCCAAATGAGTGCTGGCAGCCCTTGACCAAGCCAATCCCTCCACTTCTCTCTTACTGTTTCCTAACAGAAACAGCAAGGGAGCAGCGTGTAGATTTGCTCAGGAGTCGTGGGGTGGGACACAGCCTGAGGGAGGTGAGGTGAGGTGAGGTGAGGTCATAACTATCTGTCTCTTCCATGCTCGTGGCATGCACGCACGAGTGGAGCCTGAAACTAGGGAAAGAGACTCTTTATAAAGTCATTGCGTGTTCAGTGCTGACAATGAAACTAGGACTGGACAGTGAGTGTCCTTTCAATTAGCCCTCCTATTGCCTAATCCTTCATTCTGTGATTTTGGGCAAGTCACTTATTTTCCCCATGCTTGAAAACAAATCTGACATTGTGTAAGGTAACCTATGTTCATGTGAAGCGTTCCAATGTGCTTTGACAGAGTTGGCGCTATAGTAAACTTAAATAAATTTGCTGATGTCTACAGAACTTTCCTTTAAACTCATGCTTACGTTAGGTATGTTGTGACCTAATTGGATGGTCTTCACCAGGACAGGCTGTTTCTCGATTCCAGAGGCGTCATGGAATCACTGGGTATGGTACACACTTCTAAGGATAAGAAAAAAAATATTATCTTTGTATACACCACCCTCAAAATAAATCTCTGTACCAGACACTCCTAACTACATAAGCTGTTATTGGTGCGCTGCTTGTGTCTGGTTGAATTTGGGTGTTGTAGAGAGGCACCCGGCCTCTGTTTGATAATGTTGAACCTTGTAACACTGCTTGGGACGGGCTCGCCCAGAGGAGATTAAGGGGCTGGAGACCCCTCTGGGTCTTCGCCCGCACCAAGTATTACTTTTGGTGTGTACTCCTTTATGCAGCGTCAGCTAGGCCTTCCTGCATATGAGGGATCCGAGAGAAAGTCTGACCATCTACACTGGCGACCTCCAGGTTACATCTCAGCGTCCCTGCACAGCGGACTGCACAAGTCTCTTCTTCGGCGAGGCCCTGCTAGCTGCAGTCATCGTTTCAGCCGCATGCGGCTGGCGCCTGCCGGCCCATCACTCCACGTCTGGCATCCCTTGGCAGCATCTGTGGAGACCTCCAGATGTACCTCAGTGGCGCTCTGCCACCTGATCGTCTCCTTCACCAGATGAGGGTGCAGCTACTAGCCCGCGTGGGCTGCCGGCTCACTTTGGTTACGGCCTGCCATGTCTCTCTGCCCGGCGCTCCATCACTGAGGTGTATCTGCAGGCCATGCCCCGCCCTCCTTAGGAGGGCACATTGGTAGCAGCGGCCCTGACGATCATGTGGCGCAGCAGAAGCAGCCCAGCTGACACCTACCTCCTGGCGAGAGTCTGATGGTGGCCCCCAATCCCAGCAGGAATATGGGGGCACACCAGGTCATGAAAAAAAAGGAGGGACACAAATACAATAATAACACAGAACAACCAAACAAGGACAAAGGCAGATATAAAAGAAAAAACTCAGTAATATTGGTAATGAAGGAGGATGGGGCCCATGAAGCTGCAGTAACACAATAAAAAAAAAAAGGAAGGCACTAATCATCTGGAGGTATGGAGGTACACTGGTGCAAAGAGTAGCCAGAGACAGCCACAATGGCCTGTGGTCGGAGGCCAGGCCCTTCCTCAGTAGTTCTCCACCACAACCCCACACGCTCACAGGACGCGCTCTTGCACGATGAGCACGCCAGCACAAGCCAGTGCAGCCGAACCCCCAAGGGATGCTGCCCTGCCATCGCAACACGACAGCCAAGGGGCGGTGACGCCACTCCAGCTGTTCAGTGAGCTCTCCGACCCCAAGACAGCGGTCCCTGCTGGGGGTCATGTATCAGGCTCCTCAGCCACTACTTCAGAGGCATGAGAGAGACAGACAGCCATCAAGAGGTCACTGCATCTGCACTACTGCGGCGGGGAGTTGTACGACATGTTCAAAACTCTCCCAGACATAGGTGATGATGACTATTTTGATGTCGCGCTGACGGCGCTGAACAGTCATTTTGACCCCCAGATCAACCCGGACTTAGAGCGGTTCAAACTGCGCCAAGCTAAGCAGTGTGACACCGAATCTGTTGATGTCTTCTACGCACACCGGAGAACTCCCAAGCATGTGCACTTTCCACAACCAGTGGAAATCGATACAGGCCCAACTCATACAAGGGTGCCGGTCAGTGATGCTACATCGGCTAATCCTCATGGAACCAACAATATTACTCGACAAGATCCTTATATTAGCCCAATTTCACGAAATATCGAATTCTCAAGCCGAAGAGATGTAAGCAGCCCTCATCAGGCACCCGGCCACACCCAGCGCCTTCCGCCCGGCCAGCACACATCAAGGAAGAGAGGGTGGATGCCATCCAGAAGTGCCAAGGCCCGTGCAACCCTCGAAGACTCCTGCGGGCGAGCCCTGCGGAAACTGTGGTGCTGAGCACCCCTCATCCTGTCTCCATTACACAAAGAGAAGTCTGCTCCAGGTGCGGCAAACTGAACCACTTCGCAAAGGTCTGCAGGAGATCCAAAACTACCTTCAGCAGGCTGGGCAGAATGCCAGCCAACATCAAGCAACCTTTGCTTGAAGACTCACTGGGGCAGGAAGATGTCACTCCACCAGGTCCGGGGTTCAACGTGGAAGGGGAAGAAGACAACGGGTTTGTAGTGTCCTTTGCCAGCCGCACGGAACAGTGTCGGCGGCCGCCTCCCATATGCACCATCCAACTGAAAATGCTCCACTGTAAAAGCACTCCAACACTGGAGCGTCTGTGAATATCATGGACTCAGAACAGAATGCGCACAACTACTAAACGATTCAGAATCTACAGAGCATCTATAACGTAGCTGCAAGACAACTCCTTAACATCAGGTTTAAATTTTCGATGTGTATAGCGCATCATGTCATTCACAGCTCTAGTCCTGCTTCCTTCTGCAAATACCTTATGCCTACCACCAAACCACAGTTCTTCTGTCTAGGCTACCACCTGTCCGGTCTACCCCCTCCATCAGCAAGTCCCATTTGGAGTGAATTCTTTCTCAGTCAACATGGCCACTATTTGGAACTTGTTCTCAGCAAGAATTAGAGTAGCTAAAACCCAGGCTCATCCCATGTTGGTAACGAAATGGTATACCCCATACATTTTTCGAGGGCGCATAAAGACCTCTCCTGCGCCCTTCTGTTCACACTTTTGGCTACACCTATGCCTGTATGCAGAGGCACCATGTTGAATGCTCATCTCACCCAACACCTCCTGTAAAGTACGATTTTCATCAAACCGCATGTTCATCCATGCTGTCAAAAAGAGTCCCAGAAATTGGATGCTAATCCAGAGCGCTTCTCCAGCCTGGCAGAAGTGTGAAGCCTCCTATATTTGCTACAGTATAATATGATGCAGTACAGTATTTTTTGTTGTAGTGCCATTTTCCTTCCTCATATGAAGTGTTTGTCTACAAATAAGGATAATCTTCATTCATAACAAAATTACATAATGTTTTCTTTTAAAGAAGAAATATCAGTCAATCAATCAATCAGGGGCTTGTGAAGTGCTGCTCCTCACCCATGAGGGTCTCAAGGCTCTGGGGGGGCTGTTGGTCCCTCTGGGTGTAGGATCATCCGAAGAGCCAGGTCTTGAGGCCCTTCTTGAACTAGGTCAACGACCCGGATTGCCTGAAGTGGAGGGGCAGGGTGTTCCAGGTCTTGGTGGGAGGTAGGAAAGTTTACTTCCACCAGTTCTGGTCTTGTGGACCATGGGGACCGAGGGGAGGCTAGGGCGAGTTGGGCGGAATGGAGTTGTCTGGCGGGTACGTGGAATGCGAGGCAGTGGTTCAGGTGTGCTAGTCCTTTGTTGTGGAGAGCTTTGTAGGCATATATAAGGAGTTTGAAGGTGATTCTCTTGTTGACTGGGAGCCAGTGGCGTTGTCATAGGTGTTGTGTGATGTGGCTGCTGCGGGGAATGTCAATAACAGTCTTGTCTGTGGCGTTTTGGGCTTTCTGTAGTATATTGAGCTGTTTCTGGGTGACCCCAGCGTAGAGTGCATTGCCATAGACGAGTCTGCTGGTGATGAGTGTGGGGATAACCGTCTTTCTAGATTCTGTGATGATCCATCTAAATGTCTTTCAAAGCAGGTGGAGTGTGTGGAAGCAGGCTGAGGAAACTGCATTGATTTGGTGGTTCATTGTGAGTCCAGTGTGATGCCGGGGGTTTGTGTGAGTGGTCCATCGGGTGAGATGGGGTCCCAGAGCGGCTGGCTACCAAGAGTCATCCCAGGCTGAAGGGGAGGGTCCCACGATGAGTACTTCGGTCTTGTCCTAGTTGAGCTTGAGGCAGCTGTCTTTCATCCAGGTGGCAACTGCCTTTGTTCCGCTGTGGAAGTTGGTTCTGGCTGTTGTGTGTTCATTGGTGAGGGAGAGGATCAGCTGGGTGTCAACGGCGTAGGAGACTAAGTTGAGTCTGTGGCTTTTGACAATGCCTGCAAGGAGGGCCATGAAGATTTTGAAGAGGGTGGGGCTCTGGGAGGTACCCTGTGACAAAGCCACAGCTGATCTCTGTAGGTTCCGTGAGGAACTGACTAGCGGAGTCCGGCCGGTGAGGAAGGAGTGGATCCAGTCCCAGTACCTTGTTGCAAATGCCTGCGTCTTGGAGTCTTGTGATTGGGGTGCAGAAGGAGACGGTTTCAAAGGCGGCCAATAGGTCGAGTAGGATGAGGGCTGCGGTCTCACCCCGAACTAAGAGGGAGCGGAGGTAGTCAGTGTTTTTGCGATGAGTGTGGTTTCCGTGCTGTGGTTGCTTCGGAAGCTGGATTGGAAGGTGTACAGGACGTGGTTCACTTCTATGAAGGCAGAGAGTTGGGCGTTAATGGACTTCTCAATTACCTTGGCTATCAAGGAGAGGAGGGAGATGGGTCTGAAGCTCTTGTGATCCGTCAGGTCTGAGGACAGCTTCTTCAGCAGGGGGTTGATCTCTGCGTGTTTCCAGTTGTCAGGAAAGGTGGTAGTTTCGTTAGAGCAGTTGATCAGGCGGCAAAGCTGAAGGGCCATGGAGGCAGCTGCTCTGTGGAACATTTGGTACGGGCAAGGATCCGACGGGGCTCTTGAGTGGCTGCTCTTCCTGGTCTTCATGTTGTGAGTGGGGTCCAGCAGAGCACGGTCTGTTGGGGTGCGGCGTGGTTGCATGCGGCGGTGGCGGGCGTAGTGGCAGGTTTTAGGGTGTCAGAGCTGTCGAATATATGTCTGATCTTGTGGTGGAAGAAGGTGCCAAGTTTGTTGCAGAGGTCTTGCGAGGGAGGGATGTTTGTGGTGTCTCTGATGGGCCTGGCAAACACCTTGACGATGGCTAAGAGTTCTTTGCTGTTGTGTGTGTTGGCGCTGATTCTGTCTTGGAGGTGTATTTTCTTTGTGGTTTTGAAGAGGAGGTGGTACGAGCTGATGGAGGATTTGACGGTAGCGCGGGTTTCCGGTGTTTTCTTGTTCCTCCATCTGTTCTCAAATTGTAAATTGTCTGCAGGTGCGTCTGGACTCGTGGAGGGTGGGAGTGAACCAGCTGGCTTTCTTGAAGCGTTGCTTGCCTGGTCTTTCTTTGGGGGGCCCAGAGTGTTGTCGCAGTTAGAGATCAATCTGTGGAGGTTTTGTGCTGCGATGTTGGCATCCGTTGGTGGAGTGGGGTGTGCTGAGGGAGTCGACTAGAAGTTCGTTGGTGGCCTTGAGCCAGGTGCGACGGGTGGTGGGCGGTGAAGGCAGTGGTGCTCATGTTCCCGCTGTTGTAGGAGAGTGGGTCGAGCAATAATGGTGGTAATATGCACCTTAGAAGCTGTTTCATGCTCAACTACAGATTAAAGAAAATGGAGTGGGCAATGCATAATCTGTGGCTTGGGAAGCATAGCTGCAGGATTTACGCAAAGAGTATGTGTGTTTTTGTTTTAATCAGAAGTAAAATAAACGAGGAATGTGAATAATACATTGAGTGCACAACAGATCGTACGCATGAGATCCCCCAGCTAGAACACAAACCTGACCATGCAGGTCAGGAGAAACTTAAGTGTCGCCGAGCTCCCTTTTGGCTTTTCCCAAGGCTGTGAAAGGAATAGCAGAAGCTTGGCTGGTGGAACCCAGGAGGCACTTCTCACTATTTGAACACATGGCGGCATACATGTTCAGTCTCCTGGTATCATGTACGATTCCTTTGGCCAGTCTTTAATTGTGGGCCCATTTCAGTACCTGTTGGATAGAAAGCTGCAGTGACATCTGGTATTAGCCAAGATGTTATTGTTTAAAAAAAAAAATCCTTAAAAATGCCTACAATTACATTATTACATACCAGGCTTTCAGTCAGTACTCCTCACGCATTCGCCCTCTATCAGTTCAGTATCGGAAATAAGCAAAGTGATTCCCAGAGGCCGTGTCCAAGCCAGAGATAAAGGCGCGCCGCTCGCATTGTCAGACGGTGGGTCCTGGAATGCCGCGCTAAGCCATGCACGCAGTGCTCACACATGTAGTGTCGTTAGTATTTCTTTTCCATTCACTACAGCATGCAGCATCGGTCGATGGGTCAGCCCATCTAAGCTATTGGTTCCCTTCCGTGTGCATTACTGTATTCTTCCCGAGTACGGTTTCTGTATCCACACACAAATAGGTGGCCTAAATGTTTCCTTAAAAAATGTACTTATTCTAACTTTTAACCTTTTCCAAAGTACTATTTTTGCAAGGCCCAGTAACTCCCTTGACAGTTCTACTGGGCTCTCGCTGCAGCCCCCTTCTTTGAATGAGTTTCAGAACTATTCAGTGATGGATGTGTGTGTGTGCGCACATGCACTGCGCCAAGCTTTGAATGCTCTTGTTACACTTCATCATTCAAGGGCAGCCATCCACTCGTGCACATTCGTATACGGGCGGCCATCTTTCCATGGTTTTGATAAATCTTGATCTCAAAAGCTTTCAAGGTGACTTCACGTCGGTGGCCATTTTATACTGTTTTTCGTTCAGCCTGATGTATGGTTTATATCTTGTTACCGCCAAGTATGCCAAGTAAACTATTTGTACCTCTGTTTTTTATATCCTTCAGTGGCCTTATGGAGACATCTGCAGTATTGGTCCTGTGGGAAAAGGACAAGGAACAGAATTCAGCCTTACTTTTCGGAAAGGAAGTGGAAAAAAGTCTGAAACACTAAAGTTTTCTACCGAACACAGAACAGAACTGTTAACAGAAGCACTGGTAAGATATTTGAAGCGATTTATTGTTACGACTCTCTTGGATTTCACTTTAGAAAAGCGTTAGCCGAACTGTGTTTAGGAAAGCAATTTAGCAATCATATAAAGAAGAAAGGCGAAGGGCACACGCGAAGTTTCTGGTTTGGACCTCAGATGTTTTAATCTTTTCCATCACAATTTGTGCAGGGTTCTGATCAAAGTTCTTTTAACATTGGTACTCCAATGCAATACCCGGTGTTCATTTCTTTAAAAATATGTAAACATAGCACTCAGGATGACATGGGAACTTTTACATGACCTCATCCGAAAGGGTTGTAAATCAGTAATTCTATGTGGGAGATATAACACATTGTACCACATGACCAAGCATGGAGCTCTGCATGTTGACAGGAAGATGGTGAGGATGCAGGCTAAGGTAATAGCTGAGCTTTCCTCTTTGCCGGTAGGAGGGTTTTTATATGCAGAAGACCTCAGCCAATGTCCTGATTGAGGTCTGATGACATCCCTGTCGGTAGTCAACTTGCTGAAGCCTGGACAGTTGGAAAGGCTTTTCTCTTCAGGACAACAGAAGAGGCATGTCCAGAGTGACTGCTGGAGGCGCTATGCTTCAGTAGGATGTGTAAGATCGTGTGGTACAACTTGGCAAACCTTGCCACAAGAGTGGTCCATACGGCCAGCAGAAGGCATTCTCTAGTGCCATCTGCTGTTGCAATGGTAACAGGCAGATACTAAGAGGTGAAAATGTGACACTGGAGTACTGAAAAAAAGCAGGTATTTCCTTTAAATGCCAATTATTATTTTGTGGAATCCAGTGTTACGGAGCATATTTATTGGATGTCGGGTCATAACAGTTTCATAATAAATTTCATTTGCCCATTTTACATGGGAAATCCGGTAGTAAATAACATGGAGCTTGTAAGACAGTAAGCAAAAGCCTTGCAGAGTCATTTTCCAAATTCACTGCTCAGTTTTACTCATAATACCCATTTTTCCACATTCTACAGTGATCTCTCCCTTCAGCCCTTCCGTTCTTCATATTCTGAGCGTGTCCAATGCCTCATCTCAATGTGCAACACCGCTAATTTACTGAGTCTGCATGCTGTGGAGGCCAAGAGGGATGCCCGTCATATCTATTAAAGATACCAATGCTGGAGCGATTTGTTGGACCCAGTGGTAAATGCCCCTTCACATAATGAGACTTACCAACGGACACCTTTGTCGAACCTCTACTGCCTGTCATTGGAGGACTTTAGTATTGTCTTAAAATAACTTCCAGGAATACTGATTTCATGATGTCAAAATTAGATGAGCAACCTAATTGTAATTACAGTTGCAACCAGACTTATGGAAGCAAGCAAACAAATAATAAAAATTTGATTCCATAACTAACTATGAATAGAAATTTGGATAGCAAACGCAACTTTCAAGATTCACCTTACTGGTACCTTTGGAATTAACCTAAATCAGATCATATTGCTGCAGCATAGCTGGTTAACCCAGTTCATCTCTAGCCGAGGAAAGACTAATTCGGAAAGTACTTCCGAATGAAATAGTTGCTTCATCTCGTACAGTGAAAGCACTGCAGTTCACAGCCACCTTATCTAGATGCGTGAACCAGCTGTGGGAAAGGATGCTCATCCGCATCACATTCCTACCTGAAGACTGACAAAGTAAAGCAAAATATTTCATAATGAATAGAAACTTTGAACTATGCCAAGCTTTCGGTGTGGCCATTATTAAATTCAGAAAGCTAAATAACAAAGTCAACCTGCAGCATCAAGCTTGGCAAAAACCATCTCTCTTGATACTGGAAGTTTAAATCTGAATTAGCAATATTCTCTGATGGATTAGGTCCGTGTATTGATTAGAGCAGTGGTTCTTAACCTTTTGACTTCTGTGGGCGCCCATTTAATCCTTATTGCAATCTGGGGGACCCTCCTCTGAACCATTATTGGGAATTCTGCAAACCCCACTGAGTTATTCTTGGAATCCAGGTACCCCGAACTAAGCAATTTCGATGATTTGAACCGCATAACAATGCAAAAAATACCCAACAAGCGTTTACTAAATTCAATTGAGACTACACATAGTCTCTACTATATTTTGTTTGATTCACTTGCACTGCTTCCCCGTGTCAATCGCAGGATGCTAACTTATTTTTTTGCATCCAATTCCATTCACATTTTAAGAAAGTTATAACATTTCCAATTTTCAATTTAGCTTCTTTATTTAGAACACTTTAATAATCTGTTTATATTATTTAGTTCGAGGCATGTGGGCTGCTGAATTCATATCTGTGCATAGATCGCCGCCTAGTGTTGGGTCCGGATGATTGCACATTGTTGTCCTGGAAGAGTCTTCGAAGTATCCTGAGATGGGTGACTCCTCCCCTGGACCACAGTGCGCATGGGCATCCTCTCCATCCCCAGATTGTTTTTTTCCGCCATTGGGTTCGGATGCAACTATCTTAGCTCAACTTCGGAATACTTAGTTTTTAGGCCAAAAGGCCTATAGTTTTCGTCGGTACAGTTACCGTTCGGTGTCGACTACTAGTTCTAGTGCTCCACACCCTCTTCCAACTTTCGGACCGAATTGGTCCAAACTTCGACGCTCGATCGACGATGGAATCGAGGACTCCGTTCAAGAGGTGTCCGTTGTGCCACGCCAAGTACCCTCATATCGACGTCCACCCAGTCTGTAATAAATGTCTCTCGCCGGATCACGACGAATCGAAATGCATGGCCTGCGCGCGGTTCCGATCCAAGAAAACTCTGCGGAACCGACGGGCAGCGAGGCTCGAGCCGCTGCAGGCAGCGCCCGCACCCACCAATATATTCAGCACCGAGGACGAGGACGCCGAGAGCGTGGAAGAAATAGTCTCTAGCCCCGCTTCAGAGCATGGTTCCCAATCGGACGACGATGACGAAGTGCTCTTTCGACGTGAAGAAGCAGTCGACGAGGTAGGGGACTTCGACGAAGCCTATGGGGCCGAAGAAGACAGCTCTCCCGAGGAGCTAGGCCAATCCGTCGAAACGGAAGCCGAAACTGTACATCGTCGTCAGGCTCCGGTCGAGGGATCGCCTTCGGGCCTTACCCAAGACCTAATACATGGTTCCTCGGCCCCGCCTTCCGGCCCGGCATCGAACACTATGCAAGAGCCACTATTACCAAAGACGACCGGGTTGTTAAACCCAAGCACATCCATCGCTCCAGTCCCTTCAAAATCGAAAGTGAAACTGGTGGTGGTCGGATCAAAGGCGTCGAAACAGTCCACTGCCCCGGCGCCGACGCCGAAAAAAGTCGTCGGCTCCGAACGCGTACAGAGAGACTTCGGCGCCGAGCTCACCACAGCAGACGCGGTCGACGCACAGAAGAAGCGTGCCCTCGGGCACCACAAGGCACCGACACCTTCGGCGCCGACACCGAAGCCCGTAAACTCCGCGGTCAACATGGCCGCCTCGGCTACGTCGACGCCTAAAGCACCAATGCCGAATAAGTCCTCGACTACGTCGACTATCGATGCATCCCTTCAGACCAGTGACCCCCTTCCGACAAAAAAGTCGGGGTCGGCCTCGACGCCTACTACCAAGATGCCCACCAAACCACCATCTCAGTTTGCTGTGCAGCAGGTCTCTGCATCTCTACAACGCATCCGTGACCGGGTAGCCCTCCACTCTACCTCGGGTCCCGACACTACCTCACCCTGTAGAGTGCACTCGGAGCCCACCAACATTACATTTGGGCCGCCACCGACATCGGCACCGAAACTATTTCAGATTCGGACACGTGTCCTACACACACAGTCCACCACCACTGGCCTAACAGAACAAGATTCTTCGGGGCCGCAATTTATCGACGCCGACACTGGCAGGTTAATGCTCCACAAGCGCAAAATAACGCCAGTCAGGGAAGAAGTGCCATACAAAATTCCTCTTAAACGCAAGCTACCGGCGGAGCAGGAACCAGTGCTACAAGAACACTTCCATCCCCTCCAACTAGATCCGCAGTCCTTTTCTCCTACACCTTCTGAATCGGACCCGATGCAGGAATATGGTGGGGACGATACCATCTACCCCGAGGACGCAGATCCCGATGAACCACAAGACCCTGATCAGGCATGGGATGACCCCACAGACCAAAGTATCGCGCCACATACTCAGGATGCGCAACTCTACAACATTAAAACATCTCCCACGGCCGCATTTAATGCCCTTATCGAACGGGCTGCTGCTCATCATGGGGTGGAGCTACATTCTGACGCCATTGAGGAGGACTTCCTGCTTGACACTTTCGCATCTTCAGAAAGGACTGTCAAGACTCTGCCCATGCTTAAAGGGGTTCTGAAACCTGCCAAAGACATTTTCAAGGACACCACAAGAGCCCGGGTGTTAAACCCCAGGATTGAAAAGAAATATAAGCCTGCACCTGGTGACCCTAAATACATTAGGGGTCAGTTGCCATTAGACTCTATGGTGGTTGCCAACGCTCGCAAAAGAGCCCACTCACAGACGACTGGTGATGCTCCTCCCCCAGACAGAGTCAAAGGTCCTCGAAACATCGGGCAAACGTATTGCAGCGCAAGCAGCGAATATCCTGCGCATTGCCAATACACAGGCACTCCTGGCACGTTATGACAGGTCACATTATGACACGCTGGAGTCACTGCTCCAACAAATACCAGAGGAGTATAAAGAGTCAGCGGAACTCCTCATTAGAGAAAACCAACTCCTCACTAATGCATCAATAAAATGCGCCCTAGACGCAGCTGACACAGTGGCCAGGGCAATAAACACAAGTGTCATGCTGCGACGCCATGCCTGGTTACGCATCTCAGGCTTCAAACCCGAGATCCAAAACAATATCCTGAACTTACCGGTTAACTCGGAATTTTTATTTGGCCCAGACGTTGACACTACCCTAGAGAAAATAAAAAAAGACAGACACTGCCAAATCTATGGGGGCGCTACAAACGCAACAATTCCGTAGTGGCTCCTTTCGTCGCACTGGAAATAGGGGAACGTCAAGGGGTCAAGGGTCACAACAACAGTATTCTAAAGGTGGCACACAAACCACCTACGACAAAAACAACAGGGGTGGATATCGTGGATCCAGCACCAAGGGCAGGGGACGTGGATATGGCAACACCAGGTCCTCCCCAAAGAACAAACAGTGACGCCCTCTCCCTACCCCCCGACCACTTAACACCTGTCGGGGGACGACTCCAGCTGTTCCTGTCCGCATGGAAGAACATCACCACGGACAGGTGGGTCAGGGACATCATTCAACATGGGTACTGTCTGGAACTAACTTCCACTCCACCCAACATACCACCAAAGCACCGTCCTATGTCAGTAGAACACTTAGATTTACTCCAGCAAGAAGTGCTTGCTATGCTCGCAAAAGGGGCCATAGAAGTAGTGCCCATCGCCCAGCAGGGCACAGGGGTGTACTCTCTGTACTTCTTGATCCCAAAAAAGGACGGCTCGCTCAGACCTATCCTAGACCTGCGACCCCTAAACCTATATATACTATCGGAGCATTTCCATATGCTCACCCTCCAACAGGTTCTCCCACTACTCAGTCAGGGGGATTTCCTAGCTACGCTAGACCTGAAGGATGAATACTTCCACATACCAATACACCCTTCACACAGGAAATACCTCAGATTCACTATTCAAGGGAATCACTATCAGTTCAAAGTTCTCCCCTTCGGAGTAACAACAGCACCCAGGGTCTTTACCAAGTGCCTGGCGACAGTGGCCGCGCATCTGCGAGGACAAAATATTCACGTCTTCCCTTATTTGGACGACTGGCTAGTTCAGGCCAAGTCCGCACAACAATGTGCCACCCACATGTCCCACACCATTCACCTTCTTCACGATCTGGGATTCTCACTAAATTACCCAAAATCAAGTCTCCAACCTGCGCACGTACAACAGTACTTAGGCGCGACAATCAACACTCTGGCTGCCACAGCTCAGCCAACTTTAGTGAGAATCAACAGCATGCAACTGCTAATCTCAAAATTCCAACCTCAACACTCCCTTCCAGCGCGAGTGTTCATGCAGTGGATAGGCATGATGGCCTCCTGCATTTTCATAGTCCCACACGCGAGACTACATATGCGCCCGCTTCAGGAGTGCTTAGCACGTCACTGGAATCAGGCTCACGGGCAACTAAAGGACCTAGTGTTGGTGAGCGGTCAGGCATACAACTCTCTGCATTGGTGGAATCCACAAAACCTTTGCAAGGGCCGACCGTTCCAAGAGCCTGTTCCACAAATAATACTGACAGCGGACGCGTCTCTCCAGGGATTGGGAGCTCATGTACTCCATTACACAGTGCAGGGACTATGGACTACACAACAAAAGAAGATGCACATCAACCTTCTGGAACTGATGGCAATCTTCCTGGCAATGAAAGCATTCAAAGTACACCTGTGCAACAAGGTCGTGTTGATCCGGACGGACAACATGACTGCCAAGTACTACATACAGAAGCAGGGAGGAACACACTCTCCACAGTTGTCTCATCTGGCTCAGAGCATGTGGAAGTGGGCACTTCAGAGGAACATATTCCTCATGGCGGAACACCTCCCAGGCAAGGACAACCAGATGGCGGATCTGCTCAGCAGACACAGCAACAAGATGCACGAGTGGGAGTTACACCCATCAGTACTCCAACCGTACTTCCAGCAGTGGGGTCATCCAGAGATAGACCTATTCGCCACAAGGGAAAACGCAAAATGCCAAAGCTTTACCGCCAGGTTCCCACATCCACAGTCGCAGGGCAGTGCGATATGGATGAACTGGTCCGGCAGATTTGCGTACGCTTTTCCCCCAGCGCCGTTGATACCGCTGGTGGCACGCAAACTGCGACAGCACTCACTGACACTCATCCTGGTTGCTCCAACATGGGCACGCCAGCCATGGTACACCACCTTTCTGGAACTTTCCGTGGTGCCGCATCAAAGGCTGCGGATCAAACCCGCGCTTTTGACGCAGAACCATGGAGAAATTCAGCACCCAGATCCGCAACAGCTGAACCTGGCAATCTGGCTCCTGAAGTCCTAGAGTTTGGCTACCTAAACCTGCCACCTGACTGTATGGAGATCATTAAGGAAGCTAGGAGACCCACTACCAGAGCTTGCTATGCAGCCAAATGGAAGAGGTTTGTCATTTATTGCAACAACAATGACATTAACCCGCTAGACGCATCCATTCAGAACATAATCTGCTATCTATTACACCTATACCGATGCAATCTGGCATACACCTCGATACGTGTCCATTTAACCGCAATAGCAGCCTATCTCCATAACAGGCAGCACCTCTCTTTATTCAGAGTGCCTGCCATCAAAGCCTTCTTGGAAGGACTTAAACGGGTGATTCCCCCAAGGCACCCCCCAGCACCGGTGTGGAACCTCAACTTGGTCCTCACCAGACTAATGGGTCCACCCTTTGAACCTCTCCATTCATGTGAGATTCAATTCCTCACCTGGAAAGTGGCTTTCCTGGTTGCCATCACTTCCTTAAGGAGAGTTAGTGAACTCCAGGCACTAACCATTCAGGAGCCATTTATACAAGTTCATGCAAACCGGGTCGTACTACGTACCAACCCCAAATTCATGCCTAAAGTAATATCGCAGTTCCACATGAACCAAACCATTGAACTGCCTGTTTTCTTTCAAAACCCACAAAATGTCGCTGAGAGGATGCTCCACACACTAGATGTAAAGAGGGCCCTCATGTACTACATTGACAGAACTAAAAACTTTAGGAAGACTAAACAACTCTTCGTTGCCTTCTCTCCACAACACAAGGGCAACGCCATTTCCAAAGCAGGTATAGCCAGATGGATCGTTAAATGTATCCAAATTTGTTATCAAAAAGCTAAACGCACATTAACGATTCCCCCACGAGCCCACTCAACACGAAAGTTAGGGGCATCCATGGCTTTCCTGGGAAACATTCCTTTACAGGAAATATGTAGAGCAGCCACATGGTCCACTATACATACATTTACCAAACACTACTGTGTAGATGTACACTCAAAACAGCAGGCAGCTGTAGGACAGGCTGTTCTCAAAACTCTTTTTCAGACTGCTGCAGCTGGCACGGGTAGCCGCCGCTAATAGGAGGTACTGCTGTGTATTCTATGCACAGATATGAATTCAGCAGCCCACATGCCTCGAACTGAATATGCTACTTACCAGTATGCATCTGTTCTTGGCATGTAGGGCTGCTGACATTCATATTGCCTACCCTCCTCCCCGGCGCCTGTAGCAGCTGCAGCTCTCAGAATTACTGTATAGCATGGTCATCACTTCCTGTATCTACTCCATCACTGCCACAATGGCGAAAAACAATCTGGGGATGGAGAGGATGCCCATGCGCACTGTGGTCCAGGGGAGGAGTCACCCATCTCAGGATACTTCGAAGACTCTTCCAGGACAACAATGTGCAATCATCCGGACCCAACACTAGGCGGCGATCTATGCACAGATATGAATGTCAGCAGCCCTACATGCCAAGAACAGATGCATACTGGTAAGTAGCATATTCAATTCTTTAAACTGTCGTAGGCCCCCTTAGTAAGCGTTGCGGACCCTCGGTTCCGAGAACTGCATGTTAAGAACCGCTGGATGAGATGGTTTCATCTTCTTGTTTGAAAAAGAAAGGTGCATACTCAGCTGAGTCCTAGAGTGGAGCAAAATTGTCTGATTGCGCTCTATCCGAATTTCCTGATTTTGAAAAATCATTTGTCATGGGTCATTTTGACATCTTAACCATCCGTGTATTTTGTATTTGTTCCTGCTTGCTCCTGACAATTTGGGACTCTTCATGTAAAATCTGGAAGTTTCATAGTGCTGCTCGATTCCGGATTTAGTTACATTAATTTGCTGTGTCTGATCTGCTGATAGAGGACAGTGCCATATAATCTTAAAGTGGCAATGAAGTATCTATATTTGCTGAAAAATCTACAGGACACCCCAGAGTGTTCTTTATATCGGGCGCTATTAAAGACTCCTACGTTTAGCGGAGAACTCTCCATGAAAGCCTATCCATTTTGTCAGAAGCCGAAGCTTACAGCAATCATCCTCTGTAAGACTACCGTGCTTTATGATTATGATATTAAGCCTACTCATGTGCTAGCTTATGCTCCTTCTCGCGCGACTGTATTCTGCCATGTCCATTGGTATCTTATGGGTGATGGTGTCATGAGGTAATTAATGCCTGCTGTGCGGGAAGGGTATTGACTCAAGCTTGTTCTGGGAAGAGTCTGTTTAATGTAATTCAGATGATCAACAAATGTATAGGGCATTGTGCTGTGTCCTGAGATGGGGGTTGTAGTCGGTTGACAGAGGAAGGAAAATTTATTGAACTGATGAGTAAACCTGGGCACTAAGTGCTCTTTGTTTTACTCATTGGTTGGTCTAAACTTTTTCATCCTTGGGCATTTGGAATTTCTTGGCTGTCATAAAGGGAGAGGTCATAGGCTTACATTTAAACACATGCACCCAGGCGTGTGTTAAGACTGAGTGCCTAAGTTGGCTTTTGTTCTTTTGAACAGTCTGCGCTTGGTTTCACGTGTGACGTCAATGATTTAGGGCTTGTTTTCTGTGAGGTTTGACACCCTTAACGCGTGTTTCATCTGTGCTCAAACAATTGATACAGTGTGTTTTGCCGGAGTTTTTGTAGCTATGTGGGCCTTAGTACAGTTATGTGCCTTTGTGTGCCATGCTGATCCCTTATTTGTGATGTAATTGTAGGGTGCAGAGTATCGTACCTTTGGCAAACCAAGCCATATCTGAGATATTCATACATTTAAGGAGGAGCGATTTACTTGCGGATTAAGTTACCATGGTGAAATAGCTTGCGGCACTGGTGTTTCATTTGTGTAGGCATTACTTCAGATATGTACTATTAAGTAGTGAATCTTGGCCCATCTACAGAAGCAATAGGAAGTGAATTCTAGTTGGAGAGCTGTTGCGTGTGCAGGACAAGTTGAGATATGGGGAATCCCTTGGTAGTAACGGATGAGACATTTTTCCCTGACTCTCTGCTACTAACTCCATGTAATAAAAAAAATAAAAAAAAGCTTCTCCCGGACTCTTTCTCTAATAATTGTATAGTCAGTTAGTTTTGAATTGTATCTGTTAATGTTCAGACACCAGGGCTGATACCCTAATGAGAATTGGCACCACGTATTGGAGTTTTTGTACCTGCTGGGGCACAAATTGTGTATATTGTTTTACTGGTTCATTCCATGTCCATTAAATGTTCAATTGCCTGTGAAATTCGGGTTGTTGGAGAGTTCCATAGGGTTACTTTATTATTCAGAGGGTGCATTGTGTGTGCCTATAACCGTCCCCAAGGTGGAGGGATATGTACTCCGTTTAATGTATGAAATGGAGCATACTTTGTACGTTCTTTCTCTTTTGGTAGAAAATTGTTTGCTACTTGTAGTGTCTGATGAGGAGTGTACCTTTTGTGCATCATGGGTCACGTTCAAAGAAGAGAGATGTTTTTATATTTTTACTCTCTGATATGGAAAGTGTATGTGGATGCCTCTGGACATCCTCAAGATGGAAGGACGATTTCTATTTTTTCTTTGTAATATGGAGTGTGCTTACAGGTATCTATGGCCGTTTGCAGCACAATAAGTATTTGTTATCCAAGAGGTGCCCTGTCCCTGAGAGAAAATCTGGAGATGTAAGACATATGGAAAAGAAGTTAGCTTGTGAAAAGTTTAAAGCCTTTTCTGGTATGACATGAAGCTGAATTGAGCTTGTGATGAGTAAGGAGAAAATTCCAAAGTTTAGGTTCAAGATAATAACAAATTTATAAACACAAAAAGTGAGAGGGGCATTATTATAGAGGCAACGCTCATAGGGTTTAATCCCAAAAACACAGAAAGAGAGAGATGACAGAAAATACGTTTTTTTCTCTAGATGCTGTGGTGAATCCTTTTATTCATTAGTTTACACCTAGCGGCCAATGCCGAGAACCAGAGCGCAGGTAAAACATTTACTTCGAAAACGGACGCCATAGAAGTTTCCTCGTTGGCCGCTTTAAAGGCCTGCAGACTAGTGCGACACAGAATGCGCTCTGGTTCTAGACTTTATTTAGCGTGAACCGTCTACATGTGGTTTTTAGGTCTCGGCTAGCGAAGGCTGCGCTTGCGAGATTTAATGATTTCAGTACGGGGCTTGAACCCGCCCCTCTTCTCCATTGGCTGGCTTCCTAAACGGAGGCCAGCCATTGGAGGGGAGGGGCGTCTGTCCATTTAAGCCCCGTCTTTTTCGGATTCGGGGGCGTGTTTTTTACTTTCTTTCTCTCCTCTGGAATGTAAACATTCCAGCCAATGGCAAGAGGAGAGAAAGAAAAACATGCCCCCGAATCCGAAAATGCCGCTGCGTTTCTCCGAGGCATTTCTGCTTGACCTCGGAGAAAGGCGGCGGTGTTCATGGCTCTGTTTCTGGGGGAGGAGTTACACCTTATTCCTTTGTGTGGCCTTTATCCCTTCGGGCCCATGGGAGCCTGCTCTGGTCAATTTCCAGCCAAGTTCAATTGTTAAACACCCATGAGTTGTCAGGGCCAGGATACTTCGCCTTTTGGGATTCCCCTGCTGTGTCTTCCCCCGCTGTGTCTTCCCCCGGGCTCTCCCCACAGAATGCCGACCCCAGCACTCCCAGTTCTTCCAAGCTCTGATAAGCCCCGGGCTTCCTTCCCGCCAGGACCGGCGGTTACACGTACCGGTATGGTGGCAGCGCTTGTGAACCGACCTCCTGCTTTTGCATCTGAGGGGGTCGCCCTTCCACCCTCGAGCGGTTCCCCATTCTCGTCAGGTCGGGGAGGACCGTCACAGCCCTCAGCTAACCAGTTTGTTTGTTTAGCCTCCAAAAATGGGGGAGTCGAGCCCGGGGGTGCTCCAACCTTCAGGTACCTCCTTCTGCTTCTTCCTCGGTGTTCTGCTGCTCTGTCTGCTCTGCCGGCTGTATTCCCCTCTGCGTTTCCTGATGTGCCTCAACCGGGGCACCTCCTGGGCTCTGAGCGATCTTGACCTTCAGTCCTGTTAGGGCCGGCTGCTTCTCTAGCCGTTGCAGTCCTGGTGTATGCGAGCCGGCCAGCCGCTCCCACCACGCGGCCAGGGGTCCCACGTATGAGGCCTGCAGTGGACCAGACTCGCCCGTGGGCTCCGAGGAGGTGGGGGGCGGCCCGGGGTGCCTCTCTGGTCCACCTGCTGCTTCTCCCCTGGTCCCCGCACGCCATCTCTACCTCCGTGCATCTTGGTGGGGTCTTCATCGGACGGTCCTCCGGGCCCGGATCCATCCCAACTGCCAAGCTGCTTTCGGGTCGGAGTCCGTCGCAGCTCTCTGTACGCCTCGTCACTTTGGAGCCTTGGAGTGCTTCAGAATGCAGTCCCCGGCCCAGCCGACAAAACGCTCTTGCCGGGGCCGGTGTGCACGCTCCTTCCCAGATCCAACAGCTCCTCGAATGAGAGGGTAGCTCTCTGTGCTCTGACTTCTCGGTGTGAGTCTTCACCGCCAGAGGGAACGGACTTGGGAGTGACGCACCTCGGGTCTATGGTTCATGGGCCGAATGTCAGCTCGCCTGTACGAGGTCCCGAGCCGTCCTTCCGACCCCCTGTGCCGCCGTGAGGGCCCCGGGATCCCCCAACAGGGCAGTATAGTGCCTCAGCAGGGTCCGGCTCTGTATGGTGCAACTCTAGGCGGTTGGGCCTGACGGCAGGGAGCTGAGAGACTCAAAAACACATCTCAACCGTCTGCTATTTTGGCCACGCCCTCATGATACAATGTTAAGGCTTCTTGATGCTTTACTTTATCAGTAACATTATATTGTTTCTGCCAAGTACGTTACAGGCACTCACAGCTTTTCTTTAGACCTAGAAGCTCCTGCCTAACCCATGGTGTGGGTAGGTGAGTCTTGCTTTTGAAAGCCACAGCCGTCTGAAGGAGAACATCCAATGTGGACTCTACCCAATGATCAACCCCCATCATGCAGTTGCCAGAGCGCTGTTCGAAGGAAAGCTGAAAAAAGCAGTAGTGTTAAGCCTATACCAGCGACTCTGGTGGCTGTGTGTGGGTGGGTGTGTGTGGGTGGCTCTGTGTGTGTGGGGGTGGCTCTGTGTGTGTGGGGGTGGCTCTGTGTGGGGGTGGGTGGCTCTGTGTGTGTGGGGGTGGGTGGCTCTGTGTGTGTGGGGGTGGGTGGCACTTTGTGTGTGTGGGGGTGGGTGGCTCTGTGGGTGGGTGGGTGGCTCTGTGGGTGGGTGGGTGGCTCTGTGTGTGTGGGGGTGGGTGGCTCTGTGTGGGTGCAAATGCAATAGGTCTCGCATTTGAGAGTGATTAAGCTATTGACATTGTAAATAACAATGCCGTTTCTTTAAATGTTGTAAAAACAAAAACATAAACAAAATTAATGTCATGAGCAATGCCAATAGCTCTAACTTTAACAATGCTGAGACCATTGCATTGTAAATGCTTGTTAACAACGTTCCTTATGGTTAGTTCTGACCATTCTTGTTCAGATCTTTGATCAGGAATTCATTAAAGACATCATCTACTTACTTGGGCTAATACCCTGTGGAATCCTTGTGCTTTGTGGACCGCATTCTCGCCCTGAAGAAGCCCGCAAGGGTGAAATGCCTTGGCTGCTCAGTGTAAACTTATGAATAAAAGGATTCACCACAACATCTAGAGAAACAGTTATGTTCGAGGCATATGAGCTGCAGATTACACACTATGCATAGATCGCCATCTGGTGTTGGGCCCGGATGTTTGCACTTGTTTTTGTCTTGGAAAGTCTTTGGAAGTCACGAGGTAGGTGACTCCTCCTTTGGATCATAGTGCGCATGAGCATCGGCTCTATCCTGAGATTGTTTTTTTCCGCCATCGGGCTCTGATGTGCTCTCGAGCTCCAGTTCGGAACCATTAACGGTTTTCTTTCGTTGCGCAATCTTTCCCTTCTCGACGGTATTGTTTCGATCGCGTTTTCCCCATCCATGCGACTCTTCAACTTCGAAGTCTTCGATTCCGGTCGTCGACAAAGGCCTTCGGGCCTACCTGGGCCTCATCTCCGGCTCATGGAAAGGACGCCATTCAAAAAGTGTCCTCGATGTGGGTCGAAGTTTCCCCACACCGACCTGCATGAGGTGTGCAACCTCTGCCTCTCACTGGAGCACGAGGCCATAGACTGTCCAGCTTGCGCCTTCTTTCGCTCCAAGAAGACGATCCGGGACCGACGAGTTAGAAGAACAATGGCTTGCTCATCATCTTCGATCCCTGACGACATCTTCCAAGAAGGCGTCGATGTTCCAGAGCAAGGTCGGGTCGAAGAAGGCCTCATCAGCGCCTCCGAAGCAGATGACTTCGAAGTCGAGGACATCACTCCAGCTCAGAGAGCCGTGAGTACAGACGTCAACCCCGACCCAAAACCCCCTCGACACTATCAAAAAAGGCTTCGGTACTACCTTTACCTTCGGGCCCAGGTGCTCACCGAGAGACTGCTTCCCATGCCCCACCTTCGGGCCCGGTAAAGAAGCCTACTAAGCCTTTAGGTGACTCTGGCTCGAGTCAGTCTACCCTCGGTGCCGAAAAACATACACAGGCACCGAAAAAGAAGACGTCCTCTTCCTCATCCACGCAGACCGCTGCTTCGACATCTAAGCACTCGGCGTCGAAGGCTAGCACCAGTTCCTCTGCACAGACAACACCCTCAGAGCTGACCAAAAAACGACCACCAAAGGGCCCGACTCCCATTCTTTGAAGCCAAAGACCTCAGAACCGAAAAAACAACAACAGGTTCCATCAGACAAAGACACTGCAAAACTGCATGGTTCCAGACCTAGAACCGTTACTGAGTCTGCGCCGAAAAAGCATACAGCACCAAAGCCGTCGACTCCGAAGGATCTGCCTCCCACAGAAGAACTGTTTCGTCCAGATCCTACCCAAAAGACTCTTGTGAATGATCCTAAGACTGGTCACTTAATGCTTAGCATCAAGAAAAGACCCATAGATACGCCTGCACTGGCTCCACCACCGAAAAAGAGAGACTTTGCTACCTCTCCATTACGGATCCCTTGTCCTCTTCCTCCTCCTCCCCCACCACACCGCTCTCCTACACCATCACCCACTCCAGTAGATGATGATGATGACAACACCTCAGATGATGCAGGGGCAGGTGCGGACGATCAACCCCTAGGGGACCCAACTCCTACTGGCTCCCCAGACCCCTGGGATGATTATAGTGTCCCAGACATCCCTTACACCCCACAGGATGACATCTATCCCTCCAGGCCTTCCCCTCCAGAGGACAATATTGGCTTCAACCAGCTCCTTCACAGAGCTGCCCACTACCACTGGGTTGCCCTTCATACAGACCCAGTGGAGGAAGATTTTCTCATGGACACTTTTGACACCACACAAAGGTCCACCTCAATTGTACCCATGCTTAATGCATCAGAGACCTTTAAAGACCCAGCCAGGGCTCGACTCATCAACCCGAGAATAGAAAAAAGTATAAGGCTGCTCCTACTGATCCAGCATACATTAAAGGCCCGCACCTCTATACTCCTTGGTAGTCTACAATGCAAGGAAGAGAGCCAATTCCCAAACATCAGGTGACGCACCACCACCAGATAAGGAATCTAAACTCCTGGACGCCTCTGGCAAACTAACAGCGTCACAGGCAGCAAACATATGGTGCATTGCCAATACCCAAGCGTTGTTAGTCAGGTATGACAGGGCACATTATGATGAGCTTGAGTCCATAATGCAGCACCTCATGACGGGTATAAAAACAGGGCCAATGAACTCATACAGGAAGGTGAAACCATCACTAACACCTCCATCCGTTGTGCCTTAGATGTGGCAGATACCGCCTCAAGGGCAACAAACACCAATTTCCTTTTGCGTAGGCATGCCTGGTTACACATCTCAGGTTTTAAACCTGAAGTCCAGAGTTCCATACTCAATCAGCCATTCGCTGAGCAACACCTATTTGGCCCTAATGTGGACGTATCACTTGAGAAAATGAAAAAGGATACAGACACAGCCAAATCTATGGGAGCCTTGCAGTCGCAAGCTCCCAGATGGTCCTTTCGTCGCTCATCCTTCAGAAGCACCCACAGAGGCTACTCCTCCGATAGCCCCTCCACTTCTTACAAGGCTCCCACCCAATCCACCTTTACTAGAGGTTACCAAAGGGGTGGTTACAGGGGGAACAACAGCAAAGACAGAGGCAAAAACAACAACTCCCGCTCTTCCTCCACCCCCACCCCATGACTTCCCTCCACTTCCCCCAGACCATTTCACTCCATTCGGGGGAAGACTCCACCAATTCCTCCCTGACTGGGCAAACATCACTTCAGACAGGTGGGTGCAACAGATAATTCAATCAGGCTACTGTCTCGAACTAACATCTACCCCCCAAACATACCACCCAAACAGTGTCCAATGTCACAAGAACATCTGTTACTGCTAAAGCTGGAGATAATCTCCCTCCTACAAAAAAGTGCAATGGAACTAGTTCCCCCTGCACCAACAAAACAAGGGAGTTTACTCCCTCTATTTTCTCATACCAAAAAAGGACGGCTCTCTAAGGCCTATTTTAGACCTCAGATCCCTAAACGTATACATACACTCAGACCTTTTCCACATGGTCACACTTCAGCAGGTCCTTCCTCTGCTTTCACAGGGCGACTTCCTTGCTACCCTAGACCTCAAGGACGCCTATTTCCACATTCCCATTCACAGCGCTCCACAGAAAATATCTCAGATTCGTAGTGGATGGTCAGCACTATCAATTCAAAGTACTCCCATTCGGAGTCACCACAGCACCAAGAGTGTTTACCAAGTGCCTAGTGGTGGTGGCAGCACACCTAAGACAGCACATCCACGTCTTCCCATATCTAGACGACTGGCTCATAAAAGCCAGCTCATACAATCAGTGTGTACAACACACTCACGCCACTATTCAACAACTTCACGACCTGGTGTTCACAATAAACCACGGCAAGTCCCAGCTGCCCCCGTCCCACACGCAACAATACCTCGGTGCCACAAAAGACACCTCAAGGGCGCTAGCCTATTCCAGTCCCGCCAGGATAGCAAGCATACAAGCTCTTCTCACCAAATTCCAACCGCAACACTCTCTTCCAGCTCGAGTGTTCATGCAACTCCTAGGGATGATGGCGTCTTGCATATTCATAGTGCCTCATGCAAGACTCCAGATGCATCCTCTCCAAGAGTGCTTAGCACGCCAATGGAACCAGGCTCAAGGTCAGCTAACAGATCTGGTGTTGGTAGGCGGTCGTACCCATCGCTCTCTGCAATGGTGGAACACCAAGAACCTTTCCAAAGGGCGACTGTTCCTAGAGCCGATTCCTCAAATAGTTATGACGGCGGACACGTCGCTCTCCGGCTGGGGAGCTCACCTACTACATCACACCATGCAGGGCAGGTAGACACCTCAACAAAAGTTACTCCACATCAACCACCTGGAGTTACTAGCCATATTCCTAGCCTTAAAAGCATTTCAAAAACACATATCAGGCAAACCTGTCTTAGTCCGCTCGGACAACATGACAGCCATGTATTATATACAAAAACAAGGCGGGACACACTCTCTACAGCTCTCTCAGATCGCACAAAGCATATGGAAGTGGACTATACCTCAGAACATTTTTCTCCTAGCCCAACATGTCCCAGAAGTCCAAAACACAATAGCCGATCTGTTGAGCTGTCAAACACAACAAATCCACGAGTGGGAACTTAATCCGCAAGTTCTTCAGCCATTTTTTCAGATGTGGGAGCAACCACAGATAGACCTCTTCGCCACCCAAGAAAACGCCAAATGCCCAAGCTTCGCCGCAAAATATCCTCACCCATTGTGCAAAGGCAATTCGATATGGATGAACTGGTCAGGCAGATTTGCGAACGCTTTTCCGCCTCTCCCACTCATTCCACTAGTGGTGCACAAACTACAACAACACTCCTTAACGCTCATCCTAGTTGCTCCAACTTGGGTCAGACAACCATGGTACACCACATTGCTGGAACTCTCCATAGTTCCGCACCAAAAATTACACCTCTCTCCACGCCTCTTAACCCAGAACCATGGAGAGATCCAACACCCAGACCCAGCTCAGCTCAACCTAGCGATCTGGCTCCTGAAGTCCTAGAATTCGGTTACCTTAACCTTCCTCCTGACTGTATGAACGTCATTAAAGAAGCTAGACGGCCTACCACTAGAGCATGCTATGCAGCCAAGTGGAAACGATTTGTGATATACTGTCATAACAACAACACTAATCCCCTAGATGTGTCTACCCAACACATCATAGGCTACTCACTGCACCTCCAAAGATGCAACTTAGCCTACACGTCTATCAGACTGCATCATGCTGCCATAGCAGCATCTCTACAAAATAGACAACATCTATCACTTTTCAGAGTACCTGCCATAAAGGCCTTTATGAAGGGACTCAAAAGAATAATTCCCCCCAGAGTACCATCTTCACCTGTGTGGAATTTAAACTTCGTTCTCACAAGACTAATGGGGCCTCCATTTGAACCTCTACATAAATGTGAGCTACAATTCTTAACATGGAAAACTGCTTTCCTAGTAGCCATTACTTCTCTACGAAGAGTTAGCGAACTACAAGCACTAACTATTCAGGAACCCTTTCTGCAGATGCATCATAATAAGGTTGTTCTCCAAACTAATCCTAAATTCCTCCCTAAAGTCATTTCTCCCTTCCACCTCAACCAATCTGTGGAGCTGCCTGTATTCTTCTCGCAGCCACAAACAGTCGCAGAAAGAGCTCTTCACACCTTAGATGTCAAAAGAGCAATGCTGTACTACATAGAAAGAACACAACCTTTTCGTAAGACCAAACAACTATTTGTGTCTTTCTCACCACCACACAAGGGCAACCCCATATCAAAATCTGGGATAGCTAGGTGGATTGTCAAATGCATACAAATTTGCTACCACAAAGCAAAACGTACATTATCTGCTCCTCCTAAAGCCCCCTCTACACGAAAGATAGGGGTTTCAGTGGCATTTTTAGGGAACATTCCCTTAGACGATATCTGCAGAGCGGCTACATGGTCTACACGCACACATTCACAAAACACTATTGTGTGGATGTGCAAACTAAACAACAAGCTAGTGTGGGCCAGGCTGTACTCAAAACACTATTTCAAACTACTGCAACAGATACTGGTGGTCGCCGCTAGGAGGGGATACTACTATACAATCTATGCATAGTGTGTAATCTGCAGCTCATATGCCTCGAACGGAATATGCTACTTACCAGTATGCATCTGTTCTTGGCATGTAGAGCTGCAGAACTACACACGCCCACCCGCCTCCCCGGCTACCTTTATCTGTTCCAGTATTCTCTTACTTAGATACAGCATACATGGGCATCTTTCCTGTTACTTACAAAGCTCCATAATTTCCCTGCTGGCGAAAAACAATCTGAGGATGGAGCCGATGCCCATGCGCACTATGATCCAAAGAAGGAGTCACCTACCTCGTGACTTCCAAAGACTTTCCAAGACAAAAACAAGTGCAAACATCTGGGCCCAACACCAGATGGCGATCTATGCATAGTGTGTAGATCTGCAGCTCTATATGCCAATAACAGATGCATACTGGTAAGTAGCATATTCTTTTCTGGCATTGCTCTCGTTCTGTGTTTTTGGGATTAAACCCTATGAGTATTGCCTCTATAATAATACCTCTCTCACTTTTTGTGTTTATAGATTGTATTTGAAACCATAAATGATGGCTGGTTTCGAGAGGTGGGCATTTTATTTAGCAACTGTGTAATGAGTTTGTAACGGGGTCTCGCTCTGAGGGGGTATCAAGTAACAATGAGAGCAAGGCCTTTATTTCCTCCTAATACAATGTTCGGTACAGTATTGTCCTCCTAGTGTGGGGGGGGGGGGGGAGCGTGTGTGTGTGCCTCGTCTTTGCTTCGCTGGGTTACATCCAGGAGGAAAGTAAAGGTAGTCCGGGCTTCTAGGACGTCCGTAGCTCAGGTACCGGAGGTAGACCAACAAAAATAAATACACAAAAGGAAAGAATGGTACGATCAGTGGGGAATTAGCACTCTTCCTAATAAGGGGTAGCGGGGAGTGAGGGACGAATCACAGCAAGGACGCCAACACCAGGTGAGCCCTGTTGTGACCTCCCTCTCGTTCCCTACCCGTGCCCAGAAAACCCCTGAAATCTCACTCGTACCTTGTCCAGCCACCCTCCTCCTGGAGGGTGGCGGGGCGGGCCGTGGTATCGTGGGCCCTCCTGGCTTGGCGTCTTCCTCGACTGCAGCGCTGGTCTTCTCGGAGTCCCTCGGTTCGTCTCTTCTCTCCGGCCTCCACGCTTCCGACACTCCTCTCTCCTGGGATTCTCCTTCCACATACATGCGGGGGATCGCTTCTCTTGTTCCGTCCGCTCTCTCGCTTGATTGGGCGGTGGAGGGAAACGTCGCAGGCCCCACCTCTGGGGGTTCCTCCGATGGAGTTTCTTTAAAGGGCTCCCGTCCTGCCTGCACATAAGGCAATATTAGGCCGTTAACAAAGTCGTGAGACAACTCCTTTTCCCTGTCATCAGCGGAGTCCTGACACATGCCCCCCCTGGAAATTCCCCGATCGGGGGAACTAGGGTAACGGGATAGGTAGTCTGTGTTGCCCTGGTCTTTGCCCTTGCGGTGAAGGACCTGAAAGCGATAAGGCTGAAGGGCCAGGAACCAGCGAAGGACCCGTTCGTTGGAGTTTCTTTAAAGGGCTCCCGTCCTGCCTGCACGTAAGGCAATATTAGTCCGTTAAAGTAGTGAGACAACTCCTTTTCCCTGTCGTCAGCGGAGTCCTGACAGAGTTATTAATAGTTTATTTTTGGACAAATACCGGTAGTCTGTACAGCAATACATACCCTGCCACACCGTGCTTGTGTGTATGAGAATAATAAACACATTTTCCTGCCCTGACAGGTGTGGCGAACTAAAGGAATCTTAAGGAAAGAAAAGCAGAAGTTAAATATGGACTCACCCGAGTGACAGCAAGGGACTCAATATGGGAACTCTGAAGGGAGTGTGCAATTCCTGGCTGGGCGTGTGGGACAGGCAGGTCTTTCTTCGTGATGCCCTCACACACCCCGGGGATGTCATGCTTCATCATAGGGTGTTTGCCCCTCGTCAGGCCGGTGCTGCAATGCCTGACGGGCTCCCGTAAACGGAGCTCTTTATCGCGGATCTTTTTGAAGAAGCCGTTGGGTGCGTGCGGGTGTGGGGGCTGGGTAGTGCACAGGAAAGTGAGAGAAAGTAAAATTGGTCTGGAGCAGTCCTACTTAGGTCAAGTTTTAATGGTTTAGGTAGCACTAGCCTGGTTAAAAACCGTGGGAGTGCCCCTATGTGGGAGTAATGATCCTAAAGGGTTGTCAGGGTGAAGTTGGTCAACATGTTTCGAGCCCAGTTTGCCCCTAACGGGTCAGTTGGCACTTCATCAGGACCGAAGTAACTAAATGTGAGTGGTGGACTACCGTCTGGTATTGAAACTCTGAGTTAATTACTAGATACGGTTGGGAGTCATTACAGCAGTATTTTGAAACGGTTGTAATCTGGTCATGAGATAGTTATGGAGACCATGGTAAATTGAGGCAGCAATCGATAGTCAAGTCTTTAGACAACTATGGGTTGCACCACAAGCTTGCGACAGTTTTTTCTGGGAGGTATGTCAAAATGTTCGGGATCAGTCTAAGATATTAATAGCGCAAAGCATAGGTTTGTGCACAAGTTGATGGGAAAATCTATTTTTCTCCGATATGTAGTAAATAAATCACTATTAAGCTCCATCTTGTTGTTGTTTCCATTCCGTTATTATTGTTTGCTTTGTATGTTTGTGTGTTCTCAAGGACCGATTGTAGTACATGCATACACATATGTTGACAAGTTATAAAGGAGGGATTTGTGTGACATCCTGACCACTTATATTTGCCTTTGTTTCTGTTTGTGTCTGTGATACGTGCTCAACACAGAGTGGATCCTTTCATATGAACGATGGAGTTGTCAAATTGCCACTGTGTTGTTTTCAGTTGATGTGGAGTAGTGGAAGATCCTCTTTATCAGGCAATTCCTTACTTACTACTTATGTACATAAATAAGTTTTCTTGTTTTTTTTAATACACCTACAAGTATCCTGTCTCTTCAGTTTACCTGGAAGAACTAAAGCATTTTACACTCATTCCATCACAAGCCCACTTCCCCTCTCAGGACTAAATGCTTTCACTCATAGGCTTTGACAGGGAACTGTAGGATTAGGAAAATGCTAATTTCTAGTAATGGATTTTTACATTGTGTGATTTTGTTCATCGGTACCATTCTGTTCTTTTCTTTTTACATGGAAATTCCACTCAATTCTTTTTTCCACTCAATTCTTTTTTTCTTTAAAAGTGCACATTACAATCTGTTAATGTTGCTCCAGATCTCATCCTGTTCAAAATCCAATAAAGCATAATTTCATAATCAAATCATGCATTTGTTGCTTTCTTAATGAACAGTAGGTCAGTCACAGTTCACTCAACAAAGCAGAAGATTTGTGAGTCAGCAGGTGGAGAAGTGGCCTCATCTTCAGGAAGTATTAATGTTTGGACAGAGGTGTGCGCAAAGAAGCAATATTGGGTAACCTTTTCACATGAAGGACCTTCTTTAGATCCTGCCTTCCTTTGTTATCTATTGTGTAGTTTAAGCATCTGTTACAATTTAGTCATCTATTACAGTTTAGTCATCTATTAAAGATTACACATCTGTAAAAAATAAAATGATGCAATTACAAAAATTATCTGTAAGTGAAGTTATCTAGCATTGACATAGTTCTGCGACGGGCAAACAAATGTTCTCAACAACGTTTCTTCCTCGAGTAGCCAACTCTAGAGTGGGTCTCGTTTATACTCTCAAAAACAAAATCTTTAACGTCCTCTTTTCCATGTCCCAAAGGGATTGTTAATTCTTTTCACCCTTACTAAAAGTATAGAATCATTCCAAGGAAAAGAAAATTAACTAAAATAATAGCAAAATTCACTCAATTGCCAAACCAAACAACGAAGCACTAGATTTCAACACTTACTTCCGGCCCATTTGATACACTTCTTTGGGGTGAAGACATATATTCTAAAATAATAGACTTTAAATTTCTGTCCCGAGTAATGAATAAGACCAACATTTGAAAGTAATCTTTAGGTTTATTTTGGCACATTTAAAAACAAGTAAGCAAAATAGCCTCCTTTGGCATCTGCTCTCTCATCTTTACCTTTGTAATTGAGCCAATGGTTGGTAGACCCGGAGAAAATGAGGACAACTAATAGCCACTAAAAATCACCTTGTTCGCCAAAGATCAGTGTATGTTCTCCAACACTTGTGATATTTTACAGATAGTCTTCGGTGAAATGTAGCTTTCGCAAGACTCCCAGTTTCAAAATTAATTATGAGACAAAACAAGCAAACAAAATTTCACATTCAGTTGCAAATGTTTATCCCTCAAGCACCTTGGCATATAAAAATTCTTAAATATAATTTGGCCTTTACAGGCATTCTGTATTTTGACCTATATTCATAGATTAAGCTTGGATTCTCCTGGTAAAATTGTATGAGCTTTTTGATGAGTTTTTCACCCAGACTCATATTGTACCCATGTCTTGCCACACTCCATCTCCGGCCAATTCTCCAGCAAACATTAATATGTATTCACCTTAGAAAGTGGGCTAAATAAAAAATAAAAAAAGGGGGGCGTGGTAGCACACTTCTGGCAAGCAGCACACAATTCACCCAGATGCATTGTGGTAAAGGCACTACGTGTTAACTCTTACTTTTGGCTAAAGGTTTTGCAGTAATTACCATGCTGTATATCCCTACAAATGTGGTTCAGGATATTTTAACTTCTTCAGTGGAGACTAACACTCAAGTTTAAGGGTGCTGGAAATGCTGATTACTGTCTTCTGTAGTTTCTATATTATTCCTAGAGCTCAGGTGAATACCATTGAGTTTGCCAGCCCAGTAACTCAACTGGGAGCCAATCAAAAATGTTTACAATGCATCTGGGCGAACTGTGTGCTGTTATGCCACGTAGTGTGCTCCCTACCTGATTGTAAAGTGAGCTGAAAATATACAGAGAATGCCTAGCAATCTTAAGTCCGCTCAGGGCAACTTTGTGGTCTCACTTTAAAAGATGCTGTGGCATAGTGAACCAAGGGTTGCTAAAACAATGGGATAGGGCATACTTGAATGTTTCCCAAATATGCTTTGCTTTTGCAGGCAATACAGAATTGTTTTTTGATAGCTGCTTGCCTTTCCAATGTTATAGTTTTGGAACCGAAACATAAATGAATGTACCACACCTCTTATGCTGTTCATCCCAAGCCTGGAGTTCACTGCTGTGTTAATCAACCGGTACATTTCCTAGTTGAGGGGTTGGTAAGTGTGATGGTTCTCATTGGGTCTTCAATACGTAGCTGTTCTATAGTGATTTAGTTCACTTACAGTGTAAACAACTGAGATTGGGTTTCAGTAGAAGGCGAATCCGCTTTCCACCAGCCATTTTTTAAACGTTGCTTTGCTCCTATAAAAACCTCTAGGGCAGAATTTATCTGCACACTGAAAGGATACTTGTAGGGGCAGTTGGGATACCAAAAGACTGTAGACCATTCCAGATGAAGTGTGACTAGACATATCGACTGGGCGATCAAATCATCTGCTTTCAGAATATGGAAAATTCGCACAAATTGTCACCTCTGGTATTTGATGCCTGGAAGATTGGGGAACATTTACCAGAGTTCATTTGCTACCTGGTGGATGAGGTGTATAGTCTCTTGGTTTCTGTGCTGTATGTTTTATGGAACCTTAATAAAGAACAGACTTTCAAGAAACATGTTTCATCTAGAGTTAGTGCTATTACCAGTGTCCAACTCCCCTCTTGCGATCCCCTTTTCGCTTTATCATTTTGCTTTCTCATCTTTATTGTGACTTTTTCCATGCAATTATTGATTTAAAAAAAAGTACTAAAACCAGTTAAATGTAAAATCAGTTAAACCGAGAGAAACAGAGTGTAATTCTAATGTATTACTTTTCTTCTGTAATAAGTATTAGAATTGCCATTATTATTCCTTAAGAACTTCTAATTTGAATTAAAACTGTTTTCTTCAACATAAGAAATGTTTTGCGTAGAATTTATATGTAGAATCTAGTGTTTGTAATTGAACAGTTTTGAACAATTTTTCATCCACCTCTTTGAGAACTTGTTTATTAAGCTAAATTTATTTTGGATTTAATTACAATGGTTTTGTTCCAGAAGTGTTTTGTTAAAATTAACTGGTCCTTGCTTTTCTACAGAGATTCCGGACAGACTTCTCAGAAGGGAAAATCACAGGAAGGGTATGTTTTAAAAGATAACTTTTTAGTATAATGAACATTATAATATGAGATCCATGAAAGTTCTTTAGTGTCCTGAAAGATATATTTTGTTTTAATCACAGTGTTACGGGATCACATAGACACTATTTTACACTTTATATATTGTAAAGTTTGACATATCTGTCTCTTGTTTTATTAGATGTTGTTTAATTATTTACATTGATATTTCTCTCAACTCTCAATGGTGCATTCATATGCTTTTGAAATGGTTGATCCTTCTTCTACCTGCCATTGGTTCGATAAATGCATGAGTGCGTATACTGGTGGATGGTAGCTGCATGTCAAGTTCCCCGAGTGCTCAGAAGTTGATCTTAACTGAAGATTGTTTGAGTTTGTGAGAGGTGTTGGAAAAATTGCTCCATTTGCTGTGATCTTTTAGAGTTTTTCTTGGAAGTTTGTTGGAATTGGACCACAGATTGTTTTTGAGGAAATGAAGGGACATTCTGACTTAGATGTGATGTTATAGTTAACTTTGTGCATGATGAAGATTTTGAAAGTGATCCATACATGGAGGAAGGCCAAGTTCAGTCTCCTCCTCACTGGCCTGGTGGTCCTTTTGGTTATTTGGTTGCATAACCACCCTTGTCGTGCAAGTTGTAACTGTAGCAGATATGTGGTATCTTTACAGCTTGTCACCAGTATTGGCCTTGTCCAACTTTGTGACAACTATTATGTATGCCATTGTTGTGAAGTGTTCTTTCACAGGTTTGGTTGTTTGCAGTGCTGGAGTTTAGAGCACTAGTATTGGGATCTTACAGTGCTCGTGAGTCTCCTTAGTTTTTCAGGAATATTTAATTCCACTCTCCGTTATCACTTTGTGAAACATGGGAACTAAGCTGACTGAGTCAGTACAGGAACAAGTCTATAGTCCGTGATGGGGATCAATCATTAGAGAAGGGGTCCTTGTTAAACATAATGAATGTGGAAGTCGCTCAGTCTTGAGTGTATGTGTTTATATTTTTGCTGCTTGTATAGTAAATCATGTACTGTGTAATCTTCTGCCTTCTAGTGTTGGGTTTCGGAATATTGCAGACTGTTTTTCTTCAAGTAATACTTTTGGTTCGAACATGTAACAAATGACAATTGAAATTCGCAATGTACCAGGACACAGACTCCACCTTAAATTCGTTCTTCTGCCATTGTGTTTGGCTGTTTATCAAGGTACTCCATTGAACAACGTCTCATTAGCAACTTTGACCCTGTAAGTAGAGAAAATCGGCATTACTTACAACATTCAATGACATCGAAGGTCTTTTGAAATGAAAGGGCAACTTCTGAGTCCATCCTGGGCAGGCTGTATAAGAACAAATCACTTTGGAATACTTCATGGAAACCACACCCTTGAGTTATGTCATAGTTATTATTCCAAATTCCCTTAGTCCAACCTGAACTGGGCGTGCAACCTCTGCTGGCCAAGGGACCATAGCAAGACCAGTTGCTCAGCATGCAAGCATTTTATTGAAAACAGGCAATTCTGAACTGAAGATAAGGTTGTGTGTGCATTAAGTTGTCATGGACCAAGGGGTGGGTGTGGCGGGCAGCCAAGCATGGTGGTCGTCCTTTAGACGAGCTCCGGACCTGGCTGACAAAATCCTGGCATATACCCGCTAAACGTCGAAGGACAGACATCAAAGTGCGGGAGTGAGCAGCGGTGACGAGCGGGAGGATTCGGGGCTGGAGGAAGTGAGCACGACCGAAATTGTGACCCCAAAGGCCTGAAGGCGCAGCAGACTGCGGAACAAGGAGGGCTGCGACGGGATTAAGACCTGTGTCCGTACGTTACACGGTAATGGCATTGAGACTGTAGAGGGACTGCGAGGCCCTGGAAACTGGATTAATTTGCTGCCGGACGAAACTGCGGGGAGCCGAAGCGGCAGACAACGAGAAAGTGAGACTGCACGGGAGGTGTGCCAGTAGAGCGGGACTGGAGTCTACGCGAGCTCGGGGATGCGGGGGCGGCCTGCTCCCCTGTTGCCAAACGAGACACTCTGACGCACTACCAGAAGCGGCGCCTCGCAAATGGTGCCGATGTCGCTAGAAGGCGATAGGCACTGAGCGTATTGAATATATGCAGGACAGGACCGTGTGTCTGCTGCTGGAGGCTCCGAAAGTACTGCAACGCTGAGTTGGAGCCACTGTGTGAGAGCACATTGGGTAGCGATTGGCAAATGGCGGCGGTGGGAGCCGTTGCGCGGCCATAATTGAACCCGTGAGGCGCAGGGAGGTGAAGTGGCCTGTGCCCCCTACGTGGAAGCAGGGGAGGAAGGGAATACAAGGCGGCAGTGATTGGTGGCAGTGACCTCGGGTGGAACGGAGGCAGTGACACGAGTCCCGTCTACACTGCTGCTGTGTGGCTGGAAGTACGAGGCCTGCAGCAGCCCCTGGAAACGCCGCAAATCTTGCGGTTCCCTGAATAACGTGGCCCGCCACACTGTCACCGGCTGCCACGGTGGGCACGGCGCGCGGTGCCGGGATTACTGCTGCCACATGGCCGGTGCACATGCTTCGGGGCCTCCTGCCCCGCTGAGTGGAGACGTTGCTGCATGGCAGGATACACACTGAAAATAAGGGTGGCGTGCAAGAAGACGGGCTGAGCAGCAATGACTGGTGTTGGGCACGTGAGAGAGCTGTGATGCTGTGGTAGGAGCACTGGGAGAAACGCTGTGGAGGTGTATTGGAGACCCAGGGGAAGCACACTGTGAACCCACATTCACCTTACCCTAGCTACCTGTCGCTGGATTGGTGTGGAAGATAGGGCGTAAGGGTGTGAAACAGGACCAAGGCGGGCAGAACTGTGTCCCGGATACGGTGGATCCTGCGAACACTAAGAATGAAACAGAATGCACCCCACTGACGGAACCACCTACACCTGCGGATAAGCTGGAACTCATATTACAGGAAGTACGTGAATCAAGAAAGGCGATAGAACTTCAAGTAGGGACTCTGGCGACTGTCCTCAACTTGCTTCGGGCGGACCACGCTAAGCTGGCGGACAAAGTGAAAGAAAATGCTGCGACACTGGAGGAAGTAGTCCCACGGCAGTCACAGGCTGACACCAAGGTTGCACAGCTGCAAGATCAGGTAGCTATCCTGCTGGATCAGGTGGAAGATGCAGAGGGGAGCGCCCGTCGTAATAACGTCCGCGTCATTGGACTGCCTGAAAAAAGTGAGAGACATGACGCAACGAGATATATGGAGGAGTGGTTTCGGGATCACATCACCAATGAAGAACTCTCCACGCAATATTGCATAGAGCGAGCACACAGGAAACCTACTGGTCGCCCAAAACCTGGTGCTTCTCCCTGTCCTCTAAGAGTGAAACTACTGAACTTCCGCGACAGGAACATCCTCCTGCAAAAAGCCCGTGAATCATCTCCGATAAACTTCGAATACACGAAAATCTCACTATACCCAGATTACACAAGGTTGGTCCAGAGGCAGCGTTCTTCCTTTATGGCAGTTAAGAAGAAGCTTAGAGACTTAAACCTGAAATATGCACTGCTTTTCCCGGTGCGCTTAAAAATCTTACACAACCAAAAACCTATTTCTTCGAAAGCCCCAGAGATGTGGAAGATTGGCTGGAAGTAATGGAACTAACGAATTCTGCAATGACTAACTCTCAACGAAGAGCAGGACCAGCTCTGGGATCTCTGCTTGGCGAGGAAGCCGAAGAACACGCCAGACGCCTGCTCGGCAATATATCACCAAGCAGCAGATACAACAGAATAAATCAAAGGCACTTATAGCTGCGGCAACTTTCACGCACACCTCGGGAGTGAAAGCTAAGTCCTCCTCGGAAGAAGAAGAAGTAACACACAAATCGGACTCTGAAGGCAGTGTGGCTCTGTTTCCATCTGCGACCCCGCAAGTCAATAAAGACTTATACGGCTGACTGTACCTGCAAATATAAGTTATGTAACTGTAAGATGGTTTCATGTACCATTTCCGCAGCAATGGCGAATTTCTTTGCAATGTACATTATTAATTAGGCCCAGGTTCCGTGGAAGCTTAACTGTATTCTTGTGTAAAGAGTACACCACATGTGGTGCACTAGCGATGTCCCCCACATGGCAAAGGCGCTATGCATGACCATTGAGTTTTTATTGTTTCAGTTGAGTTGTGTGGTCCGGTATAGTTGGGTGACCAGACAGAGTATTGGGTTGTTCAGGGGGTGGGAAGGTCTCACGGTACGGAAATGGATAGAAATGCTCTTATACCTGCGCACCACATTAATTTCCCCACAGCTACAAACTCTTTGCGATGACTGCACAGGGTAACCACCATAATAACATGGAATATACGGGGCATGGGAACAATACAGAAGAGGCATAGGATACATACGCAGCTACAGCACAGCAAAGCACATATAGTATATTTACAAGAATCTCATATGCTAGACAGCGAGGCGGCGAAGCTGCGCAAGAAATGGAGGGGACAAATCTTCTCCACCTCCTACTCCAGCTTTGCAAGGGGGACCACTATTTGGGTGTGGCATGGAGTATCATTTAAAGCTATGGAACAAAGGGTGCACAAGCTGGGAAGATGCATATTTATGAAGGGTACGCTAGACGGACAACCTTTAATACTGGGAACGGTGTACGCTCCGAACTTGGAACAAGATAAGTACTGGGACATAGTGAGCGGGGCGCTAGCGGGATGGGAATCACAACCATGGATACTGGGAGGGGACTGCAGTGCGGTAATGGACGTGGCCCTAGATAGATCACACCCGCCCCTACATGGAGCAGGAGTGTTTAAACAAGCTGAAGCACTGGATAGATGGGCAAAACGTTGGGAGTTGTGTGATGTCTGGAGGATGAGGCACCCCATGCACAGAGAGTACTCTTATTATTCCACAGTGCATGACCTACATACCAGAATAGACAGAATATACTGCTCCACCAGGATAGCAATGCAAACGCTTCACGCCACTTACTTACCGAAAACCTTCTCAGACCATAATCCACTGGAGATTAGTATGGCATGGGGGAGGGTGGCCACGCTGGTTCCCACATGGCAGCTGTGGCCACAGATTTTGGAAGATTCAGTATTCTGTAGCGACCTTTCAGGGATCATTGATCATTACTTTGCAGAAAATAGCAGTACGGCAACAAGCAGGCTGGTAGAATGGGACGCTTTTAAAGCGGTGATACGGGGGAAGGCGATCAATACGACCGTGGGTGTCAGACAGGAAATACATAAGGCTTTGATAGAAGTGGAAGATAATATGGGCAAGTTGGAACAGGAGGCTGCCACACATATTGACCAAAAGGGCCCACTACAAGAAGCAAGAATAAAATACGCAGAACTTCTAGAGACGCTACGGGTCATTGACTACCAAGCATATACGAGGAAAGCCCATGCTGAAGCAGATAGATCAGGAGCACTACTTGCCAAATTAATCCGGGACGCACCTCCTACGATGGGTATACATGAGATCGCAACGGTGGAAGGGACTATGGGTTACACTCAGGCAGATATTAATGCAGCCTTCCGACACTATTACGCCACGTTATACAGTGCCACAGATCACAACACGGAGTCCCAAACGGAGGCCTTGCTCTCTAATTTGACATACCCAAGACTCACAGCCGCCGCAGTCCAGAAAGACCGCACTGGACCCATTACACAATCTGAGATCAGAATAGCTATGAAGGGACTTCCACAAAATAAAACCCCTTGTATGGACGGGCTCCCAATAGAATTCTGTAGTACATATGCAGAATCCCTAGTGCCTCAACTGGAATTGTTGTATAAAACTGCATGGGAGAAGGGAGTTTTACCGCACACAATGTCAAAAGCGTTAGTTATATCACTCCCGAAAGCAGGGAGAGACCCCACAGATATGGCCAGCTACCGACCGTTGTCCCTGCTAAACACTGAATACAAGATCTTAAGTAAAGTACTGGCTAACAGGTTATTGCCCTCCCTGTCTAAGCTAATTCACATTGACCAAACAGGGTTTTTACCGTCACGCATCACATCACTAAATATTAGGAAATTACACAATTTGATGTCGGAAGCCCGAGCCGATACCCACATGCGGGCTGTCTTTCATTAGATCTAAGACAAGCCTTTGATTCTATAAACTGGGAGTATTTGTTTCAGGCCCTGGAGAAATTCGGGATTCCAGAGGGATATATCGCTTGGCTACGCCTCCTATATAAGGCACCTACAGCACGAGCCCGCACTGGTAGTCACATCTCGGAGGAATACTCCAAACATAAGGGGACTAGGCAGGGATGCCCCCTGTCATCTCTTACCTTTATACTGGCCTGGGAACCATTGGCCATAACAGTGCGGAAAGAGTTCACTGACCGGGGTATAATGCTAGGAAACACATTGCACCTGTTCTCTGCATATGCAGACAACCTCATTTTATACCTGCATGACCTAAATATGCCTCTAGCCCCAATATATGATACGTTTCGTCGCTTTGAATTTGTGTCTGGATTAGCCGTTAACATAACGAAATTGCATGCTTTCTTCTTTACATAGAATGCAGGTACTGCAAGTATAGATTTTGGAGACGCTCCACTAACGGTGGCCCCGGATACCTTTAAGTACTTCGGTATACAAATTTACAGGGCGCATGCAGATATGCTTGACGGTAACCTGCACAAAGCAATCCGAGCTTTGCGTTCCAGTATTGTTTTCTGGACGGCATTGCCACTATCTGTTATGGGGAATGGGCCAAAATGGTGGTTCTGCCGAGACTTTTGTAGTATTTCACTAATTTACCATTATTAAACCACATATAAATTATTGAACACGATGCTCCTTGACCTTATCTGGGGTACTGGTAGACGACGGATAAGCCTGAAGAAACTACAAGTACACGCATGGGCAGACTGGGTGTTTCAGACTTGCAAGCATACTATTATGCATGCCAATTACAGTGGCTATCATATTGGACAGCGGGACGCAACTTGCAGGAAATAAGGTTCACAGAGGCAGACATGGACAACGGTGCACTACACACTCTATTGTTGCCTGGTAGTAGACCCCCGAGAGACCTGCCCCCACTGCTAGCCACGGCGCTTCAATGCTGGAAGGCGGTGTTGCATTATACGCAAGCACCCACCGGCATATGCAGGTAACATTCCTTTGATGGGGATCCCACTAGCGGGAGGTAGACTCACGAAGCGCAAATTGACACCCTGGTCGGATGCAGGGATTAACACAGTGTCAGATTTATTTGGGGACGGGATACTGCTCGACCATGATACATTTATTAATGAAACTGGGGCCCCAGCACATTTATATTTACTACACGCTGCATTGATACAATACATAAAAACACACTGGGCCCCGCAAAGGCAGGAACCCTCTACTAATGACCTAGTTAAGATGGTACATTATATGGGAAGAGGCAGACACCTTATTAGATGGCTTTATATAGGCATCAGTTCGCATACCAAAGCCACTCTAGACACACTGAGAACTGCATGGGCGGGAGACATAGATAGGGACCTAACAGATAAAGAATGGACGAAGGTACTGGAACACCCAAGGAAGACATCGAGGAACACGAAATTCAAATTTATAAAGACTATGGTATTACACCGCGCTTACCTCACTCCACATAAGCTAGATGGAATGTTTCCCCAAACACAACATTATTGCCTGAGATACCTGTTGGAGGGTGCAAACCTACTTCACATGTTATGGACCTGTCCAAAAGTGCGGGGATACTGGGACACCGTTAGGCACAGAACAGGGAAAGCGGTAAACTGTGAAATACAGAACAGGATAGAGGAGTGCATTCTAGGGCTGCATAAGCAAACATCCAAACATAAAGTGCAATACCGTTTTATAGATTTAGCACTCATACTAGCTATACGAAACATTACTATGAGATGGAAATCGCGGAAGCCCCCAGAAGTACTGACCTGGCACACACAATTACTGGGTTGGGGTACTGCTGAGAGCGCTGCACTGCGCAGAAAAGAACTCAAGGGCTTACGGAAAATACCAATGGCATTGGAATGGGATGGGATGCTCGAAGCCATAAAAACAATGGATGATGTTTAGGACCCGGTATGAGGTATACAACTGAATGCCCAGAGGTAACCATGTCCTGTAAAGTGTGCATAAACAGGGAGATTTAAGATATGTACACATGACTGTGTCACAAGCCTATACCAAATAATACATACACATGGGAATAAGAAGTACGTGTGAGACCTAGGTGGAACGGGAGGGGGGAGTTGGGGACAGTTTGCTATATTAATATGTTGAATATGACCATCAGCAGAGAACAATATCTCGAAGAAAAAAATGTGGACTATTATAATTGCTACATAGATCTATTGTGTACATTTATACTACAGCAGGAATATGCAGTTGACGTGTATACTTATTAAGACATTCATGATGATTCATGATATGTAACGTGATGTATAAAATCAATAAAAACCAATAAAGTATGTTTCAAAAAAGAAAAAAATTGTCATGGACCAAGAACTCTTAGTCTCCGGATGGTACCTTTACCAAGCAGTTAGATTGCACCACTTCAGTGGCCATCTATTTTTCTGGCATGATCTATGGCATTGCTTAGGAAGGGTGCCCATATCCACATTCAGTACAGGACTCTGATGCTGGGAGCCATTATTCTAAATAAAAAACACCAAAAAGAAATCAACGCACAATATTAAGACCACAGTCTTAAAAGAGGATTGACTTTGAGAGCTTTACCCTCAGAAGGTAACTTGGCTCCGAATTTGAACAGACACAAAGAAAGAACCCTGCCTGGTTCTAGCTTCAGCTCGATGATAGAATCTCGAGGCTCAAAGAGCTCCAATAAGGGCATCAAGGACTCCCAATGCCAAAATAAGTCAAAGTGCAAAGACATTTTTGGAGTGTAGAAGATGGTCTTCATTACATACTTTTAGTGACCTCAGCTGTGTGAGGCACTGGTTAGACCAGCAGTCCATAAAATACTTTTCAGGGCTGCCTCTTCCACTTCCTGTAAGCTAATGCTTGGTGGGTGGGGATTTAGAGAGATACCACTTTCTAATCTATGCACAACATGTAATCTAAAACAGCACATGCACCAAACAGAATAAGTTCTGCTCCTCTAACACGCCGTTTGTAGTTTGTGTGCCCTTCCTCCTCAACTGATGTATAGACGTTTTTGGAAGGCTTCTAGTTCAACATTAAAGGAACTTTGCTTTTATTACATTACTTCGTTTTAGACACGAACTAAAACTACCTTTCGGATTGGAAAATTACAGTTTAATCTGAGGTGAAGTCTGTGTTCTGGTGCATTATGAATTTTGGGGACATGACCATGTGTCAGTTATCGCGTTTTCACGAAAGGGATGTTGACCGTTTCAGAAAACTGGGGATGGTACTTGCGAGAAAGCACAGGCTAATTATAAGTCCCGTTTCCTGAAAGGTTTACACACGCCTGTCCTCATATTTTCTATCTCTCTTATAATAATGGCACTTAATCTATTTTTTTCCCTTTTCGGAGGTTATCCTTGATCGGTACTAACCTTATTGTCAGTACAACACATTCAGATATGTTTCAGCTTTTTAGGCAGCCTGACATTGACATGCTACTTGATACAAACTAATTTCCCCCAAGCTGACCCAACACGCAAGCATTGGCTTTGGCTGACAGTCTTTTTACTTTGTTGGTGCTTGTGTTGTTTTGTCATGATTTTTGCAAAAGTTTTATTATTGGGGAAGTTGCTGGGCCCTCGTCAGTTTAAACAAATAAATGTTGGCTAAAAGCAAAATTGTTTTGCTCTCAGAAAGCACATACTTCCATAGGACTCTCCAACACTGAAGATAAGTGCTTTGTATGTGAATGTGCTCCTAGTGAAAGGGCAGTATGCAGTCACTCACAGTGAAGTTGGCCAATGGCTGAAGAGGACAGATCCCTTACCCTTGTGCTTTATGCTGTAGTGAGTGGCAAAAAAGTGAATGGTGAGTGAACAAAGAGGGTTTACTGAAAGCCTCTAAGTAAATTATCCATATAATTTGAGTAAAATCAAAAGGTCTTGGTCTAATGTGAGACCAAAGACTCAGAAGCACTGCATATTGACTCTCTGGACTGACTGTAGGACCTTTGGCTCCTTGCTGCATGGAAAGCCATCTGCATTGCACAGACAGAAGGTCAGCAATCAATTCTCTGTCTCTGGGTTTAAGTGCTGTACTAGCACTGAAGTATTACAGCACAATAGACACTATGCTTATGTTTCTTGGTTTCAGAAACTAACGCTAAAGGTAAATAGGCGCATATCTCTGCCAATTGCACTGTTACATTCCTTCATGCAGCAATAATTCTGAGGTTGAGGAGGGCAAACATAAGAGAGCGGTTCACCAAGCAAATGAAAATGGGGATGCGTTACAAACCTACAGCGTTTGAAGGGCATGCTAAGTTGAAGCTCCGTAGATCATGACTCTGCTTCATTTCAGTTGTAAAGATTGTTTTGAGACTAGAATTTCGTAATCAGCAGATAGAAGGAACATGTTAGCCTCTGGCCTTAGTTTTGCCTATAAATGGGCCTGGCTTCAGTTATTTAAAAATAAAGTAAGACTTTACCACCTCAGCTCTTTTTCCCAAAACATGGGTGTAGTTGAAATTACATCCGACCCTGTTATTTTTGAGGTGGGATCAGAGAGACTTACATTTCAGGACCTTTGATCTGAACGGTAGATAATGACCATTGTTGAATACTAGAAGTGGCACTATTTTAATACTGCAGGATTGGTTACAGGAACAAACTGGCATCTGCAAAATATGCAAATTTCAAAGGCAAATGTACTTTCTGGAGTTGAGATGTCAGCATTATATGGATTATAAGTAGTAACAAAAGAGGGAGATTGCTTTATAATGTCCATGACCGGTCCCTCAAGTATTCAATTCTATTAGTTCTACATTCAATGCACGTCTAAAGAAATTATTACTCCTTATTAGGGCCTCCTAAATGTGTGTTCCGGTATTTAGAGGGGTAATGATGCTACCGAAGTAGCTATACTGCAGTTGAGATATTGCCTCCTGTAAGACACTGGATTGGCGATTGACTGGGGTATGAGCCTCGGTCAAGCAGCAACCACAGTCTTTGTCAGGGTGAGGCACAATCCAACCCTAAATTAACCTGTGCTCAACCCTCTGTTAGCTTATCACAGTGCAATCAGGCTTAACTATGAGTCAATGTGCAAAATATGGATGCAACACTTCAACCAGTAATAGAGTAAACAAAAAAACATGTAAAAAGAATCCCACACCAAGTTAGAAGAATGGAGTAATTTTTAATAAATGGAACAAGACCAAAATGACAAAAATCCAGTCAGTAGAACTTGGGTTACAAATCTTTAGAAATGGTTGCGTCAAAAAGCACAGAGCGCCAACTATAGATATCGAGTCACACTAGACCAGGTCAAAATCACAAGTTTAGGCTAACCACAGTAAAGCACAGGTTAGCGACAGTCACCAAATTAGCCCATCTGAAAGTTTAACTTCTCAAATCAGCGTCAAGAGTCCTGTTTGCAGTGGAGGGGCTGCAAAGATTAGGGAAAGCATCGCGTAAGGCTGTCTGTGTAGCGCAAAGAACAGCCAGGTGTCATGTACAGGGGTTGCTGGAGCTTTTCATTGGTGGTCCCCGCTAGCTGTCAATGCTGTAGCGCAAAGAGGTGTCTGCCAGAGCTTTGTGTTGAATAGCAGTGCAAACAGTGAAGTCTTGGTGCAAAAGGGCCTATTCGTGATCACGATAAGCAGCTCTCTGATCCTCGCCAAAGGTCCAGGACAGCAGGGGCACCACTTGGGGGTCAGGAAACGTCTTCTGCTGGATTCAGGTGCTGGAGCTGGATGTTGGGGAGCTGTTTGTCCCTGAGGCGTAGATCAGGAGGCCAGCAGGGTAGCCCTTGTAGTCACTCTGGTAGCCCTGAGTTCAAGGAAAAGTTGCAGTTAGAGTTCTACTCTCTCAGGCAAAAGGACAGCTGAACATCAAAGGAGCAATCCTGCAGGGTAGCAGTCCAGCAGAGTAACCGTCCAGCTGGATAGCAGTCCTTTCAAAGGCACAACAGTCCTTCTTCCTGACAGAGTCCACAGGTCGAGAAGTGTGCTGAAAGTTTGATTTCTGAGGTCCGGTATTTATACCCAATTGTGCCTTTGAAGTGGGAAGAAGCTTCTAGAGGCATGCCTTTGAGGTGCACAGGTGCCATGCCCTCCATGCCCTGTCTTCAGACTAACTATTGATGTTTAGCAGCCTTTTTGTGGAGGCAGGACGCAGCCTATTCAAGTGTAAGTCGGGCTGTGCCCAGCTCCTCCCTCCCATCCTGCCAGTGATGGCTGATCCAGGCCCACCTAAGCTCCCTATTGTATGTGGCTGTCTAGAAGGAATACACAAAGCCAAACTGTCAACTACACACAGTCATGTGACCCAGAGACAGGCTGTAGGCACAAAATGGCTAATGTAGGAAAATACCAACTTTCAAAAAGTGGCATTTTCAAAACCGTAATTGAAAATCCAACTTCACCATAAGTTAGGATGTTACATTACAATTCCAAAATACACCAAACATGAGCTGGTCACCTGCTCCCATTTAAAAATTACTGCTTATTAAATGTAATGAGGTAACTCCAATGTTATCCTTTGCAGTAATGAAAAGGGAATTTAAGACTACCTGGACATGAAAAACTTAAAAGCTCATGTCCTACTCTTTTAAGTGTTTTGCACTCTGTCCTCTGGGTGGTCCATGGCCTGCTCTAGTGGTGACTTATATGTCATAAAAAGTAAGATTTGGGCTTGGCAAAAGGTTTATTTGGCCAGGTCAACTGGCAGTTTAAAACTTCACACGCAGGATGCAATGGCAGGCCTGAGACATGTTTAAAGTGCTACTTAGGTGGGTGACACAACCAGTGCTGCAGGTCCACTAGTAGCATTTTTTACGGGCCCTGGGCACAGGTAGTGCCACTTTACTAGGGACTTAAAAATAAATTGAATATGCCAATTGTGTCTAAAACAATTCAACTGTGTTTTAAGGTGAGAGCACAAACACTTTAGCATTGGTTGGCAGTGGTAAAGTGCGCAGAGTCCTAAGGCCAGGAAAACCAGTCCGCAAAACGGGAGGTCTGAAGGCAAAAAGTTTGGGGTAAAACCATGCCAAGGATGTCAGATCTAACATGTCCCCCTTTTGAGTTTTGCACATTTGAATGGGTTATAATGTGCTACTACAGCATATCTGAAAGAGACCATTAGTTATAGATACCTTAACTTAGAATTACCCCCAGGCGTTAGGCTGGATCCAAAGAATTTTCTGTAGCAGTACCCCTGCGCGTCTGTAGGTGGCGTCGGTCAACACTACATCCGTCGTCGATGTCGTGGTCGCCGGGATGACATCGTGGTGTCTGCTTAGACGCAGCCCCTGCCCACTAACTTCAGTTCTTTCTTTTTCCGCGCCAGCCAGCGCAGATCCAGAGAGAGCTTGTCCCTTAGTCACTTTTTGACTAAACTTTATTCGACTTTTGTCGATGTCTTTTTTGAGTCTATCGACTCCTGGTAGCACAAGGGATGTCCCATCCTCGGACTGGCATCAAGCCTTGTGACTTCTGTCACAAGTTGATGTAAGTCACGGATCCTCACCTTGTGTGTCTCTGGTGCCTGGAGCGGGACCACGACCCAAAGTTGTCCCCTATCTCGACGACTGGCTGTTGAAGGCGGGCTCGCCCCAGGCTGTCGTCTCCCACCTCAAGTCACAGCGGACCTCCTGCATTCGCTGGGATTCACTATCAACATTCCCAAGTCACACCTGATTCCCTCTCAGAAGCTCCTCTTCATCTGAGCAGTTCTGGATACAGCACAGTTTCAAGCTTATCCTCCAGAGCAGCGTGTCCGGAATATTCGGGCTATCAGTCTCTATACCTGATATTGGTGAGAATGACCCCGAGGCTGCTGGGCCTCCTGCATACTGCTGGTGGCTCATGTCAGATGTCATATGCAGGCTCTGCAGTGGGACCTGAAGTTCCAGTAGGCCAGAGTCAGTGGAATCTTTCTGGTGTTGTCCACATCTCGGAGGGGACTGCACGTCAATTGCAGTGGTGGCTCATGAACCAGGATTGGGTAAACAGCATATCCCTCTCCCTTCCCCCAATCAGAGTTCACAGTGGTGACATATGCGTCACTCCTGGGATGGTACGGCCACATGGGAGAGGTGGAGATCATGTGTTATCTGGTCCCCGGCGGAGTCCGGGCTCCATATTAACCTTTTGGAGCTCCGAGCGATCTGTCTTGCACTGAAAGCATTCCTTCCTTCTGTCAATAGAAGAGTAGTGTGGGTGTTTACGGACAACACCACCCCCATGTGGTACTGCAACAAACAGGGCGGGGTGGTGACGTGGACCCTATGTCAAGAGGCTCTTTGCCTTTGGGCATGGCTGGAACATCAGGGCATATCCCTGATGGTTCAACACCTAGCAGGTTCCCTGAACGCCAGGTTCGGATGAACTCAGCCACCGGGGTATTCACTCTGAGGTGGTGCAAGTTCTCTTTCAGCAGTGGGGAGAGCCTTGGTTAGATCTGTTCACCACTGAAGAGAACATGCAATGGCAGCAGTTCTGCTCATTGGAGTTTCCAAGCAGCACTCGCTCAGTGACACTTTTCATCACGAGTGGATTTGCGTCCTCCTGTATGCCTGTCTGCCTGTACTACTTCTACCCAGAGTGCTGAAGAAGATCAAGCATGACCGGGCCCAAGTCATTATTGTGGCTCCGGACTGGGCACAAAGAGTCTGGTACCCTGAGCTCTTGAGCATGGCTACCAATCCTTCGATCAGACTGCCTCTTCGGGTGGATCTTCTGTCGCAGCAGCAGGGGACGGTCCTCCACCCGAACCTGTCCAGCACCACCTCCTTGCTTGGAGATTGAGCAGCAACAGTTGACAGCTTTCGACCTTCCTCCCGAAGTCTGTAACATCATCTTGGCAGCCAGGCCTCCCTCCACTAAAACAGTATATGCATGCAGAAGGAACACATTTGTGGCATGGTGCACAGCAAAGGCTGTTGATCCCCTTTCTGCCCCTCTTTCAAAGATTCTCCTCTTCATTCTATCCATGGCCCAGCAGGGCTCTGCTCTGGGCACTCTTAAAGGCTATCTTTCAGCCATCTCGGCTTTTCTTCGCCTTCTCTTTTCAAGTGTTGGATTGTAAATAGATTTCTAAAGGGCATTACTCATCTCTTTCCTCCTTCTCCTTTTGTAGTGCCCCAATGGGACTTGAATCTTGTCCTTACTTCCCTAATGTGTGCTCCCTTCCAGCCACTACATAATTGTCCTCTTCGTCTTCTTACTTCAAAGACCACTTTCCTGTTTGCCATCACCTCTGTTCGCAGGGTGAGTGAGCTTCAGGCTCTATCTTCAAAGCCTCCTTTTATTTCAGTCCATCTGGACAAAGTGGTCCTTCGCACTAGGCCCTCTTTTCTTCCCAAAGTGGTTACCTCTTTCCACATAGGTCAGACCATCACATTGCCCACCTTCCTCCCGCCGCCGCATCCTTCCTAAGAGGAGGAGAGACTCCACCGTCTGGACCCAAAACGTGCGTTGTCCTTTTACCTTGACCGCACTAAAGTTTTCGGGTGGGCGATCAACTCTTTGTGGGTTATGTAGGCGCCAAAAAAGGTTGGGCTAATGTACAAACATACCATGTCTCGATGGGTCGTCCTATGCATTAACATCTGCTATTCTTTGGCAAAAATGAACCTCCAGTAGGACTGCGCGCCCATTCTACCAGGGCGTAGGCAGCCACCACTGCTATGGGACGTGGAGTCCAGCTGATTGACATCTACCAGGCAGCCACTTGGGCATCCCTGCTAGGGGTAGGCGGAATTTGCGTAGTCGCGCTACGCAAAGCTCCGTGAAACGGTAAAAATTCTCCGCGAGCACGCAGAGTTCTGCGAACACGCGGAATTGCTTGTTCCGCCCGTTCGCAATGCTTTTTTCCTGTTTGCGAACGCTGTTTGCGTGCTCGGGGGGGAAATAACTCGCGAACACCTATTTTGAAAGCGCGAACAAGCAAAAAATTCCTCAAACCCGTGGATCGCGGAATTTTTGGCAATTCCGTGTTCTCCACGGAACGCGAAATTACCCACATTCCGCTAATTCCACGAGCGGAACAAAATTAACCGCCCAGGCCTAATCCCCGCACACGTTCACAAAACTTTACTGCCTTGACAGCCAAGTCCGAAGAGACGGCTTTTTCTGCCGTTCTGTTCTCCGGGACTTCCTGGTGTGAACTTAGTTCGCAGACCCACCTCCGGGGTTGGCATTGCTGGGGTATCTATTCTAAGGTAAGCAATCTATATCTAATCGTCTTTCAGATGACCAGGTTACTTACCTTTGGTAACGATGTATCTGTAAGAGACATACATTAGTTATAGATTCCTTACCGCCCCACCCATCCTACCCGTTCTGCGAACTGACTTCTAGGGATAGGGACTCCCTTCCAGGGCCCTAGTTATGTGCACCAGCGGCAGCGTCTTGCATGGCTCTGCGCTTCTGGCATGGAAAGTCGTGTCAGAACTGACGTCAGCACGCAGGGGCAGTGTCTGAGTAGACACCGCGACGTCATCCCAGCGACCACGATGGTGACAACAGACGGGGAGTCGACTGACACCCCCTACCGACGTGCAGGCATACTGCTGCAGAAAAATTCTCCAGATCTAGTCTGACACCTGGGGGTAATTCTAAGGTAAGGAATCTATAACTAATGTTTCTCTTACAGATACATTGTTACCGAAGGTAAGTAACTTGTTCTTTTCTTCTGTTCTGGGATGTGAAACTTGGGCATTACATTTTCCCTACATACATATTCCACCAGATATTTACCTGCCACTATTTGGTCTTGAGTAAAAGGGGCAACCTTTGCATACTATTTCCTATCCGGTTCCAAATTCAAACGCCAGTGTGCTTTCAAATAAGGTTTAGTGGCCCTCTTCATTTCCACATTTACATTATTTCTCAAATATTTTGGTCATCACTGGCTTGTGACTGCTGTTTCTTCGTCATTGTACTTCAGCAGAATGAAACAAATGCCATAATTATGATCAGTTTTGCTGAATGATGCTTCAAGGCATGGCTTGGAGACCTTGCCTCAAGGCACTTTAAAAGTAAAGAAACCGAGAATTTTTTTTTCAACATCATCTAGTTTAGTGTGTTCACTAATATTCGATCAGTGATGGTTTGGTGAGGTCACATTTTGCTTCTCCGTTTTCCTTTGGGAACATGTATGTGTTAAAAATGGTACCAATTTGGCATGGCTTTCCATGGTTCTTACTGTATAAGAGAATGCCTGTTGTACTGAAAAGTTAGAAGAAACTTCTCTTTATTAAAAGGGCTTGTGAAGTCACAAAGTATAATGAAAATTGACTGCAATTTTATCGGCTAGTCATAGCTGAATTGTTTTTCAAGTCTCAAGATATTTCTTGTTTGTCAATTGTGGAGTTTTCTGCATGTAATGATATCCTTTTGGTTTTGAGGGATAGTTTCAGGTTTTCTTCAGCTTACACCTACGTGCACATTGAAAACAGTCCATTGAAGATGAATAACGAAAGGAAAAGGGAGACATTTGAAAAATTACTTGTATGCATATGTGGTGGTTTATAAACCAAACCTATCTACAACGCAAGAGGAGACTATGCCAAGGTGGTGGTAATTGGGACAAGTACAGAGAAATAGCATCGGGGAGGGCATATCAGACGAAGGTTCATTTACCAGTTGTATCAATCATCTGAGAGATACTTGTGAATGCGAGGTGTTTTTTGAAGAGGAGGGTCTTCAGTCCCTTACTTAAGGATCTGAGGTGGAGAGCTTGTCTTTTGTATGTGGGGAGGGCAGAACAGAGTTTAGGAGCATAGCAGCAAAGGAGGTTGGAGTCTTGTCTTATCCCTACCGTATTTGTTTTTCTTCCTGAGCCTAATTTAGTTACTGCTGCGAGCATTGTTTACAAGTGATGTAGCAGACTGTGAAGTTGATGGGCTAGTAGAGGAGCCAGTGGAGTTTCTGTGGGTGGAACATTGTCATCATCCTGAGGCCATTAATATTGCCTTATAGCCCGCTGTAGTGGGCTATACCGGCTATTAAAGGCCCACTGCAGCGTTAAAGGCCCGAGCCGAAGGCGAGGGACTTTAACAAGGCAGTGGGACTTTAATAGCGGTATAGCCCTGCTACGGAGGGCTATAAGGCTATTAGAACATTCTGCCACTAGAGGGCAGAATGTTCTAACAAATTAAACAAAGGCTTCTCGATTTAAATCCCCTCGAGCTTCGAGAGGCTTTTGTAAAACATTGGAATGTTGCTCTGCAGATCTTTACCGCCCATAGAAGCAGGGAGCACTCCATTGTCTACAATGGAGCTCCCAACATTCCAATGTTCTAATCATTCTTGCAGGAGAGTCTGATGTGATTATGGTATGCCAGAGAACAGTGTGTGGCCTCCCTCGGAATGAGATGTGAGCAGGGCTTACTCTTTGTCCAGGTCTGTATAACTTTAACATCAAAAAGCAACACTTTATCTGAAAGTCACCCTATGAAGTCATTAAACAGAGATGAGTAGAGAAAATGTTAATATTTTATTTCTGTTATGCTTTCACTAAATCCATTTCCCTGGATTATTTGTGTATAAAAATATAATTTTTCCAGTTGAAGTTATTACTTATTTTGTCTTCCTTGGTAAGATTCAAGACTGAGTTTTGTCTTGCGGGTATTCAAACCTCTAGCCAGCAGATTAATATTGTTTTGATCTGTTAATGGCTTATTAAATTGTCACCAGGAACGTGCCCGTTCTCTTCATTATGTATAAATACAAAGCTTTTGAAAAACAGAATTTATCCTGCGACTGTGTCCTGTGACTTTGTCGTACAATGATAAATATACCACCAGGCTATCTTCCTGACCCCATCCATAAGGGGAGTGCAAATGAGAAAAAAACAGTTCCTTAGTTGCTGAAACTTATCCGGAGAGTGTGACCTGTAACAGTAAATAAATTCTGCACATTAATATTGCTGGGTCATGGTTTTGCAAGGCATTGATGGTTCATGTGAAACATATCCCCAAACAGATTTGTAAAGACTTCAAACCTTAATTGGGAGTGATAATTACTGCAGTGGAAAAAGGTACTAGCAGCATATCTTATTTAATTCTGAAAGGAACAGTGCTTTATAAAATAGAGTACAGTACAGCTAAAAGATGTTTCCCAATCATTAGAGCGTACTGCAGTCTTACAGCTTTGATGGAACTAGTAAAAGTGATGGAAATGGCAAGACAACAAAAGAGCTTTACCAGTTTTGCTTAACCCCCCCCACCCCACCGAATATTTCACATTGTACTTGCGTTTAATCTTTTGAGCTATATATCGATTTGCGTGTATATATATATATATATATATATATATATATATATATATATATATATATATATATATATATATATATATAGGTGTGTGTATATATATATAGGTGTGTGTATATAGGTGTGTGTGTGTGTGTATATGTATGTGTATATATGTATGTATATGTATATATGTGTGTATATGTATATATGTGTGTATATGTGTATGTGTGTATCAAAACAACAAGTTGCCTGCTGAGAGAAGGCCCGACACAGGTAAGTTGAGTTTACGCCATCATTTATTGCAGGAAAACAATGTTCAAGCCGCATCAGCAGTGCCTCACAGAGATAGTGTCCTGCCCAACGCGTTTCGTGATAAACACTTTCTCAGGGGCTGCAGGCATTCTGCGAAGAAAAGATCACAACAGTTTGATTGCACTCAGTTTCAAGCATTTCCACCCGCCCAAGTGGGCGTGGCTACCCCCGTGGCCCACTGGTCTTTGAAGTGCAATTGTATTCCTAGCAGTGAGTCGCTGTGTGCTTTCTTCATCTTAATACTATTAATCCCAAGTGGGTTGTGGTGCATTGCCGGTGCTTGTCATGCCCATACATTCCTCCAATGGCATACCTTGGAGCCACAGCGTCAGTTGGCGCTGCGGCGGGACTGCACCGAGACCAGCGGGGGCACCTGTCGCGGGTCAGGCTCGTATGTGTGTGTATGTGTATATATGTATGTGTATATGTGTATATATATGTGTGTATGTGTATATATATATGTGTATGTGTATATATATGTGTATGTTATTGTGTTGATATTAGCGTTACATGAAGGGTCAAAAGCCGATACACGGCGAGATTATGAATGGTGTAATATAAGAGTGCCAAGGATTAGCTGAAACTACAATCTGTTTTAAATTGTGCAACACGTGTGTGCCGATTCACGGCTCTATAAGTGGTATAAATTTCGTATACATAATTTCAAAATGCGCAGTACAAGTGTGCCGATTCACGGCTTAATCTAATCATGTCACACCGATGGATGTGTAAAAGAGATATGCGCGTCAATTAAGTATTGCGCAATATGATTTCTACACTGATTGCTAGTTCAGCGAAACCAATGGTTGAAGCAGATGAGTATGCCGATATATAGCTTAATATGATGTCTGCATGAGGAATATGTCCTTTTAAAATTTGGTATACAGATAAAATAATCATATAACATGACATATGTGATGAATTGCATAGAATCGACATGATGAGGCCCCACTTCAAAATGGCACTGATGTTAGGACACTAAATGTTGGTCCCTTTTTCATTTCGAAGCTCTATGGTAACGCTTTTAAACATGCCTCCTTTGATGTGCTGTGAACACCGAAGAAGGCTTTCGCCGAAACGCGTTTGTTCATTACTTGCCGTTGAATAAAGAACGACTTTCAACGTCAACAAAAAAAAAAAATGTTCATTACTTGCCGTTGAATAAAGAACGACTTTCAACGTCCCCCCTGAGTGCGGTATTTCTTCATAAAGGAGGAGGAAATGGATCTTTGATATATGTGTATGTGTATATGTGTAACGCCACAAACAAACTGCATGATGGATAATGCAGTCCTTTACACACTAACTGCTTGGGCGTGACTTAGAACGTGGTCAGGTGGGTCCCACGCTACTTTAGGAGGATGGGCCAATACTTTTGAACTAAAAGGAACCACAGCGCCAGAGGTATTTGAGAAAGGCTCCCGCCGAAACGTGTCATGCCAGGCTCTGAATGAACTGTGTTGTTAGCCCCGCCGTGTCCCCTTGTCGACCTTATGGAGGAAGATTTGTTTGGAATGTTTAGCGTGCAGCCATTGGCACGCAATAGGGACCCTTCCTTAAAGAATCACAGGACCATTGGCACTTACCTGGATCGCCGCCCTTCCCTGGAAGCAGTGGAACTGCTGTCCGATGACAGCCCATACCAATGGAGAGACGCCATTACTACATTAACGTCTCCAGGCACACTGTGTACGGGGAGACGGGCGGTAGGAAGTGAGGGTTTCAAGACAGCTCATTGTCCAGCACAGTGCCGGTTCCAGTCCTACCACACTCGACATCAGCCTCTCAACCATGAGCAATCAAAATTTAGGCTGATCGCAACATCCCCAAAACACCACGAACAAACTGCATGATGGATAATATAGTCGTTTACACACTAACTGCTTGGGCGTGACTTAGAACGTGGTCAGGTGGGTCCCACACTACTTTAGGAGGATGGGCCAATACTTTTGAACTAAACGGAACCACAGAGCCAGAGGCATTTGAGAAAGGCTTCTGCCGAAACGCGCCATGCCAGGTTCTGAATGAACTGTGTTTTTAGCCCCGCTGTGTACCCTTGTCGACCTTATGGAGGAAGTTTTTCTGGAATATGTATGTGTATATATGTGTATATGTATATATATGTGTTTGTGTGTATATATGTGTGTATATGTATGTATTAATGTCATAATTGTTTTTGGTAGATAAATAAGGCCAATATTTCGTAGCAGAAAAATAGATCCATTTGGACATCATGTATGCAATGAATTATAGCTGTTTTGTAATGTTGCAGCCTAGCACATCTGTTTCAATAGTCTGTTGTTGAGCTCTGAGAAAGTTGGGAGGAGCCAATTTCAAGATACAGCTGTATAAATTCACTATGGGGTCTTGAACATGTCATGTGATCAAGACCGGGGAAACCTGGTCGAAACGCGTCATGTTGCTGTGAGAGGAAAAATAAACCACTGCACTTTTCAATCTACTCGAGTGGTCCGTACCTGATTTCTCATCGAGAGTGCGTATCAGGATTGTGGATTGGACATTATTTTGGCGGTTGGCTGTTTCCGCTGTTTATACGGACCCTCTCTTCATAGGTGGCTCGTGGAATTCAGCTAATATCGCGTATGCGATTTGTGTTTGACCCGGAAGGAGTATTTTGAGCCAGTCTCCCACAGTCACGAGAGAAGAAGCTTACGGTTGCAGCTGTAAATCGGCGTAGCTGAAAGTTGCGGCTTTGAGGAGTTCAAGGAGTCGGAGGACCCCAACAACTAGCCAGGTTTCGGCAAGAGGTGAACCGTTTGTGCAGTCGGTCCTCTTACGAGAATAGCGGGCGAATAGATTGTAGTACCAATACAATAAGGAGCCTGTAAAGACTGTTCACTGTGTTTTGAGGCTCCAGTTAATAAGTGCATAACCCTTTTCTGACATACGAGCTGCAATGGTGGCAGCAGCAGACGTGCTTCGAGACCGAGAAGCAGTGGCGGACGCCTTGTTTCTTAACCTACCAGACACAAAAGAGGCCAATAAAGATGCGAGTAGCAATGTGGTTGATAAAAATGATGTTAAAACCACGTTAAAAAGACTAGAAAAGTTGCTCTGCACG